>NW_005843244.1:131706-140223 GCF_000455745.1 Alligator sinensis | reverse complement strand
GCCCCCCGGCCCGGGGGGGGGGGGGGGGTGATCCCTGCTGCCCCCTGCCTGTGGGGGGCTCCAAGGCCACTGCAGGGGCAGTGAGTCCTGGGGTTTTTCTTGGGTTTTTTTGTTTGTTTGGTTTTTTTCTTAAAGGGCCAGAGCTGACCTCGGCAGGGCATCTGTGGGGGGGGGCTCATGGCAGAGCCCCCCATGCAGCATGGGGCAGTGGGGGGCAGCAGGGATCGCTCCCCCACCCAACAGCACCCGGTGAATCAGGGCTTTTCTTTAAAACACCAGCAACTGGGGAGGGCGGGGAAGCCATGGGGGGCTGGGGGAGTGGATGGGGGCTGGAGAGGTGGTAGGGGGTGTGGGGGGGGCTCAGGGTGGCTGTCGGGGGTCCCCCCATGGTCCCCTCCCCACTCCCTCAGGCCCCCCTCCCCCGCCCCTACTTACCAGCTCTGAGTCCAGGTCCAGCTCCCTGCTGCAGCCACTGGGGACTGCCCAGATCATCAAAGCTCTCTGAATCTTCCGAAGATTTGAAGAGCTTTGAATTGATTTGGACCTTTTTTTATTGGTCCCATGATTCGATTCGGATTCAGGGATTTGGCTACCGAATGGGGCTGAATCGCCACCCAAAGTTTCACACAGCCTTAGTGACCAGGCACTGAGGCTGTGGCAGGGCAGGGGGGCTGGGGTGAGGTGTCTGCCCCTCCAGTGGGGAAAGGGCAGGGAGCTGCATGGCTGGGCCAGCAGCACCAGGTCTGGTGCCTGTATTCGCAGCTGGGAGACTGCTTCGGGGGGGGGAAGGGGGCCGTGACCAGGCTGCCTGTTGTGGCACAGGAGACCCAGCCCAGGGCAGGGGGGCGGGCAGGGGGAAGGGGCAGAGGTCTCCCTTCCTCCTCTCTCCAGCCCGTTCCAGGGCCGGACTTGCTACACTGCCACCTGTATGAGCAGAAGCTGCCACAGCCACTGCACTCTGGCCCAAGTGGGACAGGAGCAGCTGGGGGCCAGCTTCAGCAGGGCTCAGGGTGGGGGCAGGGAGCTGCAGGTTGGGAGTGAGGGGCACCAGCATAGCCTGGGGGGGCAGGAGCAGGGGGTGTGGTGCCTGGGGCAAATCAGTGCAAGGGGGCAGGGCCGCAGCCACTCCACCCGGCTCCTGCCCAGCTCTGCAGGGGACTGTGGGTCAGGCACCGGCAGGGCTGAGGGGTGTGGGTCAGAACACGCCATCTATCTTTGCAAATGTGTCCTTGTACAAAAAACGCTGAGAACTACTGCCTTAGAGAACAAGCTGTAGGGAACCAGGCTGTACTAGCAGGGCTTGATTGGGTTTTCCCTCCCTTTCCTCATTGTTTCTGTGCCCCTATCCTATAGCCCTTGTCTCCTAGTACCAACACCACAGAAGAATGGTGGCACTCCTGGCTGGTAACACAGAAATCTGAAAGGCCTCTTTCTAACTTGTCCATGTCTTTCTTGAAGTGCGGGGCCCAGAACTAGAGGCCTCTAGGTGAGGCCTCAGCAGTGCTGAAAAGCGCAGAAAGCAGAAAAATAATTTCCCTTGACTTGGAAGTAATGCAGCTCAGTTCAATGCTGAACTAATTCTCCTTTGAGAATCCATCCCTGAGCTTTATGGACAGGATCACTCACAGAAGTAAACTCTGTAGCTAAGAAGCTCCAATAATCAATGAAAAAGGATGGTGCATGGTGCTTAAGAGGAAACATGAGAGCAGTCTTAAAATATTGAAGGGCCTGCCATAAAGAAGAGGGAAAGCTCCTGTTCTCTCTTGCTGCAGAGAAGAAGACACAAATGACTGGAAGTTGCAGCAAAGTAAGTTCAGATTGGATATCTGGAAAACTTCTTCACTGTTAGAATAGTGAGGCAGTGGAATAATCTGCCTATGGACGTTGTGGGCTCTCCATCATGGGAGGTGTTCAAGAAGAGGTTGTACATCTGGTCAGGGATGATCTAGGCATAGCTTTGCCTATGTTCTACCATGGGTGTTTCCTGTGTTTCTGGGCTTTGCTGGTTTCCCCCCTCCTCTTTCTGCTACATGTGTCCAGGTGATTTTAAGCCTTCCCAGAGGTATTGAGTGTTGCCTACAGCCAAGGCTGGATACTGACTGGAGTGTGCCAATGCTCCAGCTAAGAGCAAAGCTGGAGCTTCCTGGCTAGAGGGTCTTGCTCCTACACACAGGGTCAGGATAATCACCATATTTGAGGTCAAGAAGGAATTTTAACCCATGGTCGGATTAGTATGGACTGTGGGGGTTTTCGTCTTTCTCTGTAGCAAGGGGCATAGCCCTCTACCCAGGATCTCTTGATTATATATTGAAACCATTTTATAGAAACGGCATATTCATGGTACCCCTGCTTTATCTGTGGCAGGGTAGGATGTTGGATCTATGTTATGTCAGGGTTGAGGGTAGTCTTACATAGGGTTTAGATTATGCTTGTATGTGATGGTTTGGATAGGGATGATCCTGCCTCAGGCAGGGGGTTGGACTGGATGATCTCTGGAGGACCTTTTCAGCCCTACTTCTCTCTAACTCTATGATTCAACAGTAAATGCAATGGCTCATGCTGTGTTGGCTGCTTAGTTGCTTCACTGTTGTTTAACATTTGATTGCTATCAAAAGTGTTGCTAATATACAGTCAGGTTAAAGCGTGTTGCTGACAGCAAGCATTATACAAGGCAAGAGCCTTAATATTTATGTATTTAAGACTTCCTTAAAGATTTACTTCTGCCTATGGTGAATCTAGTAGACGTGTATAAAACATCCTGCATTGCTGATTCCTTTCCTTTCATCTCTTGCTTTCACCTCCTGCATGCCTGCCCTTTGACTGGGAGATGTGTGGAGTGGGAAAATGCTGGTCCCATTATTGTTCCATCAGCACTCTTATTAACAGATAACAAGCCATGATTATAATGGTAGAGATGAAAAGCACAGTTCATATTGTACCTCAGGATGCACAACCTAGAGACATAGTTACAAAATAAAGGAGGATTTGAATAACCAAATGAATGACCTGCAGACCAGGAATTCTTACTCATCAATAATTTAAAATAATGACTAAATCAGAGAATTTGGTGATTTGCTCCAAGACAATGATACTAACCCCCATAGTACTTCTGTAGGAACAACTGGAATGCCCCCTTAATGGGTTAGTCTTATTCCTTTGCATAAGTCCCTATTGATTGATTGCATTCCTGATGTTGGTGTGTGGCCCTGCCATGAGTTATATGCACTAAAGGGTTCTGGATTCAGTTGTTATGGTCATACACTTATTAAAGGGAGCAGAAAAGATTAAAAGATTTCCCCAAGCAATTTATTCCATGGTGTCTTTACTCTGCCTCTTAATGCTGCAGGTGCTTTCTGGATAGTCCATCTGGCTCATGGCAAAAAGTTATATTCATAAGAAAGGCAGGAAATACATTTGGTCTTATTCACTGTTTCTCACCATATTATCTTCACACAGTACAGGAAGAAAAGACGGGATTCTAGGACTAACAAGTGGACGTATTTTTCAAGTGAACAGCTAGAATATTCATGGGCGTACTGGTGTCATCTTGCTCTGGCTCATTGAATGCACCCTGGTTTCACCAGTGGGGGTGTTTCCAGAGAGGAGAAAATAGGATGTGGTCATCTAATTTAGGACTGTGGCAGAAGATGTGTAGGCAGCCATCACCCTAGCATTTCCCAAGCATTTGACTTTGCAATCTAAGCACCCAGCCCCAGTTTTCCCCCTACCAGCTTGTTCAAGCCTAAGGGGATGCCCTGCACTCTGATATGCTCCTGGACATTGTTCTAGATATAACCCATAAACCACTAAATTTGCTGGTGAGCAATACAGACACTGAATGCAGGGATGGTATAGGACAGCCCTACTCCATGAAGGTACATAAAATTAGTGCTTTTTACACCAGCTCAGCTGGGTTGGCACTAGTATCTGTTCCACTTCAAGCAGTCTAATCAGATTCTGGATACCTTTGCTCACAGTTTATTGGGAAAGGCATCAAAGTTGCTGAGAGGATTCAGTGAGCATTGTTTCCCAGGGGAATCTAGTCGAGTGGTTCTTCCTGTTCATTTCCAGGCGAGTCTCCATGATAATTACCTCCGTGCAGTAACAGATACATGATCCTTTTCTCTCTTCTCATTTGCACCTAGTAAAAGTCCTGAATGTCAGGGCAAATACCAATCTATTCATAATGCTAAATGACTTGTCCCCACAGTGCAAACCTCCTCTTCCTGAACTCTAGTGACAGGCAGCTGCTCTTATAGCAGCTGCTCCCAGCTTTCTTCTTGGGAAAACCATGCACTATGTCACACAGTATACAAAATTAGAGCATTTCTATTCCAATCTTAGTTTGCTTCCTCTAGGACTTAGGAGAATGGGTTTTCTGATTAAAACAGGCATTCCTCGGCTTAGCCCAAAGCCCTCACAGGCTAAACAAAAAGGTTGATCCAATTTATGTTAATCAATAATTACTGTATATCATGCTTCTCAAATGATTGCATCTCTTGGAAGATGTAGTCTACCTTACTTTAATCCTTTGATTATCATTTCATAATCTTCATCAGGATTTCATTTCATTTTTAAAGCTCCATTTGAAAAAAACCTGATTACCTTTCTACAGTTCTTTCCTCCCTCCAGCATCTTTTTGTGTGAGGTAGCACAAGACTTCGTAATGAGACATTTACTGTACATGACATTGGAATGAATTAAGATTTGTAATGAATTTGATCAAACTGTGCTGACTCTATGCAGTGAGACACAGATGGAAGAATTGCTCTTTTCTTCCCAATCTATAACGCTGCTGAGATTAAATTACTTGAGGAGTATTTTATGAGAGAAGAATGCTAGAGTCTGAAATATAGTTGCAAATAAAACAAATATAGTTTGCAAAACAAAACTGATAAATTCAAGTTTTAGGTTGTTAACATTTTCCTGAAAATCTTGTACCTTTAGCATAATAGCAAACATTGGTATTTTATTTTTAATGAAGAACATACCTGCCAATTCCTATTAAATATTAATTTGTGATAGAGCTTGTTAGGAAATTGTTACTCTATCATTACATTTCAAAGAAAACAATTTTTGCTTTCAGTTAGCTTTCTTTTTAATATTTCTGCACTTCTCTCAAAAAATAAAGATCCAAAACAATTTTTTTGTTTACAATTGCTATAGACTGGAAAATTGTTTAGGTTTTTGCTTGATTGTTTTTCCTGCAATCCCCCACAAAATCTTGTCAGACATGAACATTTTCTATGAAGATTTCTGACCAAAAAAAAACATTTTTTCACTAACAATATTTTAATTAAATATTCTGACCAGCTTTAATGACTGTTTATTTCTTTATTCCATTGAATTGTAATTAAGAAGTCACTGGGTCAAATTCTGTTTATACAGCAGTGTAACTATGAACTAATGAAGCAATGGAACTCTTCAGCATGTATGGCTGCTGTATATGCAGAAATGCAGTTGAGGGCTATAAACTACGATGGCCTAAACACTTTTCATTCTAAGATTCTGTTTTCAGCTACTTATAACTGTCTGACTCTTATAGCTTGGGCTGAAATTTTCCTCATTGGGTGTTTGGCTCATGCTGAATTTTGGGAATGTTTTAGCCAAACCCTTTCAGTTATTCCTGAGAATGTGGTTAGAGGAAAAATTTGCTTATGTTAAAAAATTCTGACAACCACTCCTTGGAGAAATTAGAAGATCCTAGCATCTCCCTTCTCTGGAGGATGGACTTGAAATTCAGCCAGGAGTAGCCCTGGGGTCAGGGAGGCTCCCTCCACAATCACCATGGATGTCCATATAGATTTAGATGAGTGATTAGTGTTCACTCCAGAGACCGACTGGTACAGCACAGGAGGGGCAAAGCTGGACTTTCTGAGAAATTACTCCAGCGATGGTCTGTTATGGTCCCAGGCATCAGAACTTGGAACAGACAGACTCTGTGTCCTGATCTCTACATTCTGTATTTATTGAAGCCCAGGCAAAATGAAGGAGAAGGAAGAAGGAGCCTGGCCAAAATGCAGGAGAGGGAAGTTGGGGGAGCGGGGGAAGCAGGCAAGGGCGCCTGGCTCACTGGCTGGGAGTGGAGGAAGAATAGAGACAAAGTGGAGATGACCAATGTGGAACCTCCAGGAGCGAGGAGGAAGAAACAGGTTGCAGGAAGGAGGAATATGAAGGAGGCACAAGACACCAGTCTGTGTGCACATGACTGGAATGCTAGGTGTGGTTTCAACATTTCTGTAAACAGTACTTTTAACAGAAAGCCAATTCAGATTAAGAAATACAGAGTTTGCTCCTATTTTTACCTAACATACAGAACATGAAATGTGATGGCAGCAAGCAATCTAGAGAGAATCAGAGCAAGGATAAGTCATGTTTAGCAGGCAAACAAAGCAGTACCTTGAAACAAATCAACCAGGTACCATATGTGAACCCACAGAGAACCACTGTATCACCTCCCGGCAAGTACAGGTTCACCTACTGGAACCGGTGGTGGGCGAGTGGGTCAAGTTGTGTTGAGCAAGTGGGTTGGGTGTGACATGGCCCCAGGGGTGTAGGACACAGCCGCGGCATGTGGGCAGCAGCACTGGGCATGAGCCTGTCACACCAGTTCAGTTCTTGATGGGGCATTGTTCCCACTGCAATGTAATCCCAGCAATCATTTAGGCAATCTTTCCATTTTTTATTTGTGGCCACTTAGGGCCAAATCCTAGTCAACTTTACATGCCAAATGGCTCTTACCCAGCCACATTACTATTTTGGCACTTATGCACAGTTGGCAATCCTATGCTAAGTACAGTGTGGATGCACAAGCAGGTACCTATATGGCCGAGCTATGCATACCTGAGTGTAAGTCCTGAAACTATCTGAGCAAAAGCCCATAAAGGGGAGGGAAGGAGGCCCTGCAAATATCTACCCAACAGCCTACTGCGGTGGTGGCCAAACTTTTGGCCCTGTGGACTGCATGTGTGGCATGGGACCAGTGCATAAATTAAATTCTCTGTGGGGACTACACATAGAGTTAAGCCCCATGCACTGGCCAGGCCTGACACACAGGTGTGATGTAGTGCACAGGGCAACTTTATTGGGCCTACTGTGCCCCCCACAGTATGGATATTTTGTATCAGGGGAGCAGCAATTGATGGTGCTGCTATTCCCCCAGTGTTACATTTTAGGGCCCATGGGGAACCTTTGCATTTGGCTCTTGTTGCTATCGGGCCCTTTGCATTTTCTATGCACTGGATAAAACAGATAAAGATCAATGAAGGAATTCTTTCCCCACTGGAGTAAAGGTCTGGGTTTAAGCCCCTAGTCACCACCTGTGAAGGTCAATGGCCATCTCGCTGAGCCACACTACTTTGCTTTTTTTCCTCCTGGCCTCATATATCTCTCTTTCTTGGATGTCCAGAGGACCAGTTCCAAGAAAAGGGCTGGCTAATGCCTGACCTGGGGCACTATACTGAGAAGCTACAAAGATGTAGATTCCAGTCCCTTCTGGGAAAGCAGACCTAGAACTTGAGCCTCCTACTTTCTAGGCAAGTGCTCTGCTTGGCTCTGGGGCTAAAACATTGGTGGATCTTCGTCCTCCAGCACTGAACAGCTGCTAGACATAGAACTCTGCCCAGCTACAATCTTGGCAATCACACTTGGTCATGTATACATGCACAGACTCATGTACCTTCTCAGCCAGAGCGCAACCTACTGCACATATTCTGTAGCTGTGTGGGTGTTTATGCTTCCATTGTGAGTGGCAGTCCCTTGATTTGAGGATGATGTCTACCACAGCTTGTTGATGAACATTGAGGTGGCTTAAAAGTTATTGAGCCCAGTTTTCCTCCTGCCCGGGCAGGGGGTCGGACTTGAAGATCTACAAGGTCCCTTCTGACCCTGCTTCTATGATTCTATGAAAAGTGCAATCCTTGAGCCACAGATTCATCTGCAGAAGTTGTAGGTAGGGCAGAGTAGGTCATAGGCTAGAATTTCTCTCTTTTTCCTTCCTCTGTTCTCTTTTCTCTGCTTCAAGGCAAGGTAAAGCAAGACACTTTACCTTGAAGTCTGCTGCCGCTTGGTTGATGTTGAGGTGCCATTGAAGTTGGTTAGCAGCCAGCTTCTCCCAGCTCTTGATGTTGGTGTCTGTTTCTTTGAGTTCTGCCTTCCATGTGTCCTTGTAACATTTCCTCTGGCTGCTGTGAGAGAGATCTCAGGCCACAGCTAAGCTGGGAGCAGAGCACTTGTTTTGGGAGTTGAGTCAGGCATCCGCACACAAAGTTCAGTCCAGGAATTTGGTGCTTGAGGATCACTGACTCAACGCTGATGACACTGGCTTCAGCAAAGATACTGATGTTTCTCCAGCAATTTCCCCATTTGTTTTTGGGGACATCATTGTTTCATAGTTTCATAGTTGGTAGGGTGGGAAGGGACCTGAGCAGATCATCAAGTCTGACCCCCTGCCATGGCAGGAAAGAGTACTGGGGTCAAATGACCCCAGCGAGGTGTTCATCCAGCCTCCTCTTAAAG
>NW_005843244.1:102214-131633 GCF_000455745.1 Alligator sinensis | reverse complement strand
GCCTCCTGATGTCTAGTCTGAATCTATCCTCTGCCAGCTTGTGACCGTTATTTCTAGTCGCTCCTAGTAGTGCTCGGGGGAACAGGGACTCCCCCAATACCTGCTGGTCCCCTCTGACTAGTTTGTAAATGGCCACTAGATCCCCCCTCAGCCTTCTCTTGTGGAGGCTGAACAGGTTCAGGTCCCTTAGCCTCTCCTTGTAGGGCCTGTCCTGCTGCCCCCTGATCATGTGGGTGGCCCTCCTCTGAACCCTGTCCATGCTGTCCACATCTCTCCTGAAGTGCAGCGCCCAGAACTGGACACAGTACTCCAACTGCGCCCTGACCAGCGTCACATAGAGGGGGAGGATCACCTCCTTGGACTTGTTCGAGATGCATCTGTGGATGCATGACAAGGTGCGGTTGGCCTTTCTGACTGCATCCCCACGCTGTCGGCCCATGTTCATTTTGGCATCAATAATGACTCCAAGATCCTTTTCTGCCTCTGCACTGACGAGAAGGGAGTACCCCAGCCTGTAGGTATGCTCCTGGTTCTTCTCCCACAGATGCAGTACCTTGCACTTGTCAGTGTTGAAACCCATCCTGTTCTCATCCGCCCACCCCTGTAACCTGTCTAGGTCCAATTGCAGCCTATTCCTCCCTTCTAGCATGCCCACATCCCCCCACATCTTAGTGTCATCAGCAAATTTGAGTAGGGTGCTTTTTACCCCCTCATCCAAGTTGCTGATGAAGATGTTGAACAGTGCAGGCCCAAGGACTGAGCCCGGGGGGACCCCACTGCCCACATCCCTCCAGGTCGAATAAGACCTGCCACTCTCTGGGTGTGGCCCTCCAGCCAGTTAGTGACCCATTTGACTGTGTAGGTTTCAACGCCCCAGTCCCCTAGTTTTTTAATGAGAATGGGTTGAGAGACAGTGTCAAAGGTCTTCCTGAAGTCCAGAAAGATTACGTCCACTGCTACCCCTGTGTCTAAGGAGTTTGTGACCTGGTCATAGAAGGCCACCAGGTTGGTCTGACAGGACCTGCCTCTAATGAACCCGTGTTGGTTGCCCCCAAGCATAACCTCCCCTGCTGGCCCCTCGCGGACATGCGCCAGGGTAATTCTCTCAAAAAGCTTACCCAGGATTGAGGTAAGACTAATTGGCCTATAGTGTCCTGGGTCCTCCTTCCTCCCTTTTTTGAAAATGGGAACCACATTGGCCCTTTTCCAGTCCTCGGGCACCACTCCAGAGCACCACAAGTGCTTGTAAAGCCGTGCCAGGGGTCCCACAATGACCTCTGCTAATTCCCTCAGCACTCTGGGGTGGAGATCGTCAGGACCAGCTGATTTAAATACGTCCAGTCCCTCCAGAAGTTCCCTGACTAGGTCTTCACTGACCCTAGGCCTGGGTGCGCCTCCTCCGGGGTCTGAGGGGGTCCTGGTGGACAGGCTGATCTGGTCCCTGCTCAGGAAAAAGGAGGCAAAGAAACCATTAACTAGGTTAGCTTTGCTGTCTGGTGCGA
Source organism: Alligator sinensis (assembly GCF_000455745.1). NCBI lineage: Eukaryota > Metazoa > Chordata > Crocodylia > Alligatoridae > Alligator > Alligator sinensis. The sequence continues at coordinate 130,131 of NW_005843244.1, read as the reverse complement.
CAACCAGATTTCCTAGTGTGTCTTACAGAGGCCCTAAGTTGATACCTTTACTTTTATTCTTGATGACAACAGTAGGTCATCTTATGAATCCACACTGCTCAGAAGACAGGATCACAAACTGTTGAAGTCTTGTCCACTGCTGACCAGGTCCAGTCCGTGGACAAGACTTTGCCCACTGCTGATTTATATAGTCTCCAGTCTGCCTGCTAGGCACCTTAACCCTCTTGACTGAACCTATCAATTTTCATCTAACTGTAAGGGCCCAGGACATAGGCAATCTGGTATAACGATTAGACCACTGAGGAAAAACAGGGGCCTGGGGCTAAATCAGAGGGTGGGAGCCATATTACCAAAACCAGAGGGAAATCCAGAAGCAGAGACCACAACACAGTCCAGAGTCAGGATCTGGGTTTACAGATGCCAAGTACCAATCTGAGGGTCAGTCTACCTGGTGAAGCCTAAAAACAGAACAAAACTGGGATCAGGAGCCAGGAAACAGATCCACAGCGAAAGCCAAAGTCGAAGTCCAGAGAGAAGCCAAAAACCAAGGTCAGGAACCAGGAGGCTTGCCACAGAACTACTGACTGGCCTGCAAACCCAGGGTCCCAGCTGACGTTAAGTGAATAGGCAGCACTCCCAGCAGCCAGTCAAGATGCTTGCTGCTCCTGAACTGGGGCAGAACTCAGTACCTGAGGCTTGGCGCAGGTGTGGCTGCTGAGGCACTTGGGTCAGGCTGGCCTGCCTGCTCAGAGTCCCTGACACTAACTTCCACATTTTTGTATGGTTCCTTTTTTTACAGTAAAATATCACTGTGCTGGATTTTTCTGGTTTATTGCCTCCTGCAAGAATGGAGCAAGGATTACATTATGGTGATGAGTGATTCATCTATAGCTAACATTTGAACGAGATCCTGTGGGTTACTGTATCAAGAGTTTTTACCCTTCTTTGGGGTTCCTGGGTAAGTTACTCTAAAAAATATTGTATCTAGAAACTGTCTCTGTGCATCATGCCCTGAGGAGTCGTTTACCCAGGGTGACACCTGGACATGCAGACAGTAGCAGGCAGGCAGAGTTTGCAGAAAAGACACACTCTGAAACTGATGGAAAAGGAAAAGTGGGCAGGAAGAGATCCCTAACTTGGCTTTGTCAGACCATTGTAATACAGCTTCCAGCAAGCTAGAGAGTAGGCCAGCACAGGGAGATTGATGGAGCTCAGGCTCTGATGACACAAGAGCTCCTGCTGCATCCCAGCAGAGTTATGCAGAAGAGTTAAGAGCATTCAGGCAGAGCAGTTTAGCTTTATAGTCCTTCAGTGTTGTTGCCCCCCCATGCAAGGCAAAAGAATAGAAACACAGAGACTGGGGGTGAACAAACATGAAGAGCATGTGGCAAGAGGGACTTGGTATGTAAAGGCACATCATAGGAATGGGACAGAGGGAGAGAGATTCTGTGACCCAGAGTCAAATTTATGTGCTGGACAACACTGTCTGCATTACTAGAAGATGTTCCTCTAGGACCTGGAATAGAACCCAGGATTCCTGATTCCCTAAGTACTTTGGCTAAAGGGCAATGTTGGCAGAAAAAAGAATGGGGATAAACTGGCTTTGGATAAATTGAGGCTGGAAGCCAGAGGAGGTTCTTGACCATTAGGGCAGGGAGGTTCTGGAACAGCTTCCCAATAGGAGTTATGGGGGCAAAAAACCTAGTTAGATTTAGGAGCCAGCCTGATCAGCTTATGACAGGATTGTATGTACAGTTGCTATCAAAAGCCAGAAAATAATCTCACTGACTCAGATTTTCCCCATTCTTTCTACTTTTGTGTCTCATCCCTCTTGAATGCTCCCAGGATAGCACTCCATTAGTCAAAGGGCTGTGGAACTGAGGCTGCAAATGCCAAGTACTTCAAAGCCAGAATTACTAAGGCCCTTGTTACCTTGATTTCCTCCTCCACCTGGGCACAGGTACACCTGCATTAGAACACAGGCATTCTCTAGGGGGAGGGCAACTCAATTCAGAACAGCTTTCCAGATACTCTGCAGAGCTTATCTCCGTGAGCAGACTCTTTTGGAGGGTTCAGGGCCAGACCCCAGTCCAGACGCATCCATACAAGTTATGTGCACAAGCAGAAGGGCACCAGCGTAGGTGTCTCCCAGCTCCAAAGGCTCGATGCCTAGTAAGCACAGGGAGCATAGCTAGACGGACAAACAGCAAAAAGAGGAGGGGCAAGTTAAAGGAAACTGTGTGGGCAAAGTTTTTGGAAAGTCAGTAGTACTGCTGATTGAGAGAAACCCCAGGGGAAAAGACTGCAGGCATCTAGAGGAATGGGCATGCTTTTGGGGTTCAGGGCATCTGCTAGAGCACCCTCAGAGCAAAGCAGGCAGCTGAATGGGCCACACGGAGGAGCATATCCCAACTGGGACAGTATGGGGAGCTGAAAAGGTGCATGAGGCAAGAGGAGGATGGCTCTTACACCCCATAGCAGACTTTCCAGCAGCAAAGAGGCTGCACAGTGGCAGGTGCATAGTGCTTCCCCTACACAAGAGGGGTTCAGAGAAAACCACTGTTCCTAGAGCTCCACCTGCAATGAGGAACTTGTGGGACCTCCAAAATGAGGCAGGGCCTCAGTGGCACATTCTGACCCATGATCTATAAGGCCATAAGGACAATGACAATGCAGACTCTACTGAGGCCTCTGCACACAATAGTGTAGTTCTCTAGCAAGGATGCAGCCATACACTTCTGAAGGGGAACTGACCTTGCACTGTGCCAGACAAGGCAGGTTAAGTTTCATGCTTCCCCAGCACTAAGGACCTGGCTCTGTATTGCCCATTCCTTTTCAGGAGGGCAAAGGATTTTAGAAAGGCGCAATCATTTGCAGAGCCTGCTTTTTGCAGCCATCAGCAGGAGCCAAGATGTTCTGTCTGAAATTAATGCAGAACAGGGACCTCCTTGTTTCCCCAGTGAGAAAGCTTCAGTGAGGATCCCCAGCTTAGGGACCTGAGGTGTACACAGCAGCGGCTCGGCCCCCATGGAGCTGCCAGCGAGGGCTGGTTGAGCTGAGCCAGGAGCGAGTATGGGAAGCACAGAATACTGACTCAGGCTTCGCCTTAAATAAAGATAATTAACAATTAGCAAAAAGCTAAGCAGACATGTAATTAGATATTCCCCAAATAGTGTTTACTGTAATTTAGTGATCCGTTCATAATTAACCTCCCATCGCAAAAGTACATTGATGAAAAGAAATATAAACTTATTAACTGTGACAGAGTCTGATGCCAATTAAGCAGCTTTTCATGCAGGCTCAAAAGCAAAGTGGTGATGGTTTTTATGATTCTACCATGCTTCCCATGCCTGGCACGTGCTAGTTGGAGAGATTAGGAGCTGATGAAAGAGGATAAAAATCTGCTTGATGTCTGTAGCAAAAATGTAATATTAAGGAGTTTTTTTAACAATAAAAATGTTAAGCAGCCTTCTTGCAGCAGTGTAGCGCATGCACATACCAAGGGGACCAGTGCTCACTCCTTCTGCTTAACTCTTTCTGGTACTCCTGGAATATCATGGTCTTGCTCTGCACACAAGTTGTATGCAGCCTGAAAACTGCCAGGGTATGTAGGGTTAATCATCTCTGCCTGGATTTCATGCACCGCATGTTATTTCCATTTTTTCTGTAACTTGTATTAACATGAGATATCTCCATGTAATTATTCTGAGGACACTATGTTCTTTTCACCGTTAATTTTCATTTGCTATGCACTGTAGGAGAACATATTCTCCTTGGGCGTAGGCAGGAAGGACAGTGGCAAGCTGAGGTTATCAGGGGACACTCCCACAGGGAGAACAGATGCTTTGCCAAGGGAAGCACCCAGTCCCAGCCTTTTCAGTATCACTCCAAACAACCTGTCCCACTGCAGCTGGGGCTGTTGCCTTTTGCTATTGTTTTGTGTGGCTATTGGATGGCTGGCCCAGATATGCTTACCAGGGTATAGTGGCCACATATCCTTGGCACCTTTGCTGTAGGAGGTAATCTGCCAAGCTTGGCATTTTCTGGACTGCTCATTTGTCTCCTGGGACATGGCAGACTGTGCATAGTACAGTCTGGGTTCTTTGCCCTGTTTGTCCCTGTAGTCCATGGGAGGGTCCTACTGTGCCAGGCTGGGATCCCTTCCTGCCTGCTTCAAGTCCACACATGGTGGTCAGTTGCTTGAATTCCACTGCGTTGTTGTTCTGGATCTGGTTGAGCTCCCACTGTTGACTAATCAGACTGCTGGGTAGTGCTCCACTGCACCTGACTATGCTAAGCTTTCTTGGGCACAGGCTTTTAGCCTGTGACTCCCCCCTTTTGGACCTAATGCAGTTGGGCTCTCAGGCAAGTGCTCAGCCCCAAGATATGGGGCAACTGACAACTGACGCCCAGGAAAAAGCCAACCTATTAAATAGGTACTTTGTGTCAGTCTTTCATCAGTCCCATGGGACGCCCATGCCCACTTCAGGGCCGGGAAGTCCGGGTGAGGGTGATCCCCTGCCCTCCCTTAATGCTGACTTTCTGAAGGAACATCTTGAGAGGCTGGATACCTTCAAGTCAGCCAGCCCTGACAATCTTCACCCCAGGTTACTCAAGGAGCTGGCGAGCATCATAGCCCAGCCTCTAGCAGGGATCTTTGAAAACTCTTGGCACTCTGGTGTAGTGCCCGAAGACTGGAAGAAGGCCAATGTGGTGCCTATCTTCAAGAAAGGGAGGAAAGCAGATCCGGCTAACTATAGGCCCATCAGCCTGACTTCTATCCCGGGGAAGATCTTAGAAAAGTTTATTAAAGAGGCCATCCTTAATGGACTGGCCGACGCCAACATCTTAAGGGATAGCCAGCACGGGTTTGTTGCGGGTAGGTCTTGCTTGACCAATCTCATTTCCTTCTACGACCAGGTGACCTATCACCTGGACAAGGGAGAAGAGATTGATGTCATATATCTTGACTTCAAAAAAGCCTTCGATCTGGTGTCCCATGATCGCCTCTTGGAGAAACTGGCCAATTGTCGCCTTGGGCCCTCCACGATCCACTGGCTGGAAAATTGGCTCCGGGGTCGGACCCAGAGGGTAGTAATCGATGGAAGTCACTCATCGTGGTGTCCTGTGACCAGTGGGGTCCCCCAAGGCTCTGTCCTTGGACCCATACTGTTCAACATCTTCATTAATGATGTGGACACTGGAGTCAGAAGCGATCAGAACTGGCCAAGTTCGCCGATGACACCAACCTTTGGGGCAAAGCATCCACACCAGAAGACAGGCAGGTTATCCAGGCTGACCTGGACAGGCTCAGCAAGTGGGCGGACGAGAATCTGATGGTGTTCAACGCCAATAAATGCAAGGTGCTCCACCTTGGCAAATCCCGGGACGTCATTCTCCCTTTGTACTCGGCCTTGGTGAGGCCGCAGCTGGAGTACTGCATTGTTTTGGGCTCCACAATTCAAAAAGGATGTGGATTAGCTTGAGAGAGTCCAGAGAAGAGCCATGTGCATGATCAGAGGTCAGGGAAGCAGACCCTACGATGACAGGCTGAGAGCCCTGGGGCTCTTTAGCCTGAAAAAGCGCAGGCTCAGGGATGATCTGGTGGCCACCTACAAGTTTATCAGGGGGGACCACCAGCATCTGGGGGAACATTTGTTCACCAGAGCGCCCCAAGGGATGACGAGGTCGAATGGTCACAAACTACTTCAAGATCGTTTCAGGCTGGACATAAGGAAGAACTTCTTTACTGTCCGAGCCCCCAAGGTCTGGAACAGCCTGCCACCGGAGGTGGTTCAAGCGCCTTCATTGAACACCTTCAAGATGAAACTGGATGCTTATCTTGCTGGGATCCTATGACCCCAGCTGACTTCCTGCCCTTTGGGCAGGGGGCTGGACTCGATGATCTTCCGAGGTCCCTTCCAGCCCTGATGTCTATGAAAGTCTATGAAATCTATATGCCAGTTACTTTAACTGTCTCCTAGATCTCCAGCTGTGGACATGCTCAGCTACAGCCAGACTCTTCAGAGACATCTAACAGGTATAAGAAAACACAGAGACTTGGTATGTGTTTCTAAAACATTTTTTCTCTTTACTTAGTAACAAGAGAAATACAAAGACGTAGATAAAATCATAAGCTCTGCACACCTTTGCCAGCCTCAGATGCTCTAGAACATTTTTCAGGTAGTGCCCAAATCTCCTGGCATGGTCAAGGATCCTGTTCTTGCAGTCCATGGCTGGCTTGTGAACCATGGGCTCTTTGCAGCTCAGCTTTTCTTCTCTAACCTTGAGTAGTCCTGCAGCTAAACCAGATCCTCCACCCCCACTACAACTTTGCTCCTCCCTTTTCTTTTCCCGCCCAAAGCTTCTCATGCGTCTCTGTGAGATGGCACCCCGTGAATCTTTTTTAAACCACTCCTATGCCACATCTTTCTTTTTGTCTTGTCTGAAGAATTTCCATTCCCCAGAGCCCTCCCTGAAGATGCATAGGAAAAATATGGTTTCTCAGCTTCAGTTGGTTTCTTTAGCAAATCTTTTGTTAATCAAGGCCAGCATAAAAGATCAAATGCTCTCTACTGGCCTCAGTCTGGTGCATAGAGGCCTTATCAAAATAGATGGAGACAGTCATTCCAAGATACTGGAGTTTTCATAGTAACAACTTCTTAATATTCACCAGAATTCACAGGTTGAACATCGACAGGGTCCTAAATCCTCACAAGTGCACAGAACCCCCAGTGCAGGCCCAGTGTAGCAGGTCAACCAGACCTTCCAGACTGCAGTCCTTACCTCTGTTTCCTCCAGAAAATTCCTTCTCAGAAATGGAGCAGCAACAGCCTGGGATCCTGCAAAACCATGAAGTCATTGCCACCTGCCAATACCTGTTGTGAAATATTTTATAGGTTGGGTTCAGATTTCATGCAGCAGAGTCCTGTGGCACTGTATCCTCATGATCTGACTAACCCTGGAGTAGAAATTGTTCCCCTACCTGAAGCAACCCATCCTGTCCAGCATTTTGTTGGGTTGCCTATAACTCTCACCAGACACAAAGGTGCTGTAACTCATCACCAAACAGTATCTCATTTTGCACAGAGCCATCAGTGGTGCATGCTGGCAGGTGTGTCCTTGTCAGTGCACCTGTTACCAACAAAGACTTCCCAGGGCAGTACCTTATCCTCACCTCACAGCTCCAGAGTCTCAATAGCACATGCTCTAAGTGCACTCAATAGTGGCCTCTTCATGATGCTTTCCCCTGATCACACTGACGGCCTGCTGAGTGCTGTAAGATAAGCGGATGGAGTGGTTCCATTCCAAGGAGTTCAGCCAGGACCCCCTATTCTGCCTGAGCTCATCCCCTTCTGAGCCTGTCAGGATTCCACTAGAAAACGTGCTGGGCTGATCTGAGACCTTCTCCTTGTCAGGCCTCTGCCCTGCCTCTATATCTGCTCCTCATGACTATTGTCCTTTAGGATTCCTCATGTATGGTTTTGCTTGCTGTCTCAGACATCCCTCCTCGTGTCCCACTGCCATGCCACATTACTGTGAGTTAATTGTCTTTGGGGCTTGCAGGCTTTTGACAGGGGTACAGGCTTGCAGGGGTACAGACTCTGGAATGATGGTCAGCTTTCCGAAGCAATCATATCCTCTGGTCTGAGCATTTTCTGAATGACTGTTTCTTCAGTTTGGTTTAAATTCCTCAGTGGCCAATGGATACCTAATGTAGGGCTCTTCAGCTCTCCTTAGCCTCTGCTTGTCCTGGCTGCAGTTCCTGAGCAGTCAGTCTAAGATGCCATTCCCTGCCCCTAGGTAGGAGTTATTGCAGATTGAGACCATGGTCCTGGAAGGCTTCTTTGCCATGTCCCTCTCCTGGTATCAGTTACAATCTAGATGGCTGGCGGTACCCATTGTGGTAGGTGCAAAACTCACTGGCTGCATCTACATGAGATGCTAACTGCACAGTTGCTCCAGTGTAGTCATTTAGTACTTGGATACCCAAGTACTAAATGACCGCACAGTAACCAGCATTACTGCACGGGAGAGTCCCCGCATGGCTTCCTGCAGGTGTTGACTGCACGGTAGCTCTTTACTACTACACAATAGTGTCGCATTACTGTTGCATAACAAGCTATTGTGCAGTAATAATGAGCTAGTGCACAGGAAGCATCTAGTGTAGAGTGTAGACGTGGCCACTGAAGCCCATCTTGATAAGCATTTGTATACAGAGGTTCCTGCCCAGACTTAGCAAACGTGGCTGGATGTCTCGACTCACTCAATGTGCTGGCTTCCATTCTTGACACCTCAATCGCTGAACACTTTTGCCCCAGATAATTTGGGTAAAGCTAAAGGTGTCCCATTTACAAGGCACTGAAGCACACTGGGGCAGTGGAAGCAGGGCTGCGCTGTTTCTTTAACCTTGACATGAGAAGGAAGTGTTGTGGTCAGCACCAGGCTCTGGCTGCCTTTACCCCCAGGTAGCTTTAGCACCCATTGGATAGGAGGTTGGGTCACCCTGGAAGTGGAAACAATGAATGGAAACCCACCACTCTCACCAGGGATCAAACCCAGTTCCTTTCAATCTGCAGCCAGTAGAGATAATTTGGGTAGTATGTCCTCAAACACTGGTAGTACACAGTGACCTATTTTCAGTGCTCTTCAGTAGTTTTGGATCTGTGCAGACTCCAAGTTTATGTGAAGGCTCTCACTATGACTGGTCCACTGATCCACTCTGTGGTAGTTTCTGTGAACTAATGGTGTCTCTTTTACCCAACTCCTTCTTCAGTGGCTCCATCAGAGCTGATGGAGCTCTGTTTTGCTGGTCCTCTGTTTTGCTGGTCCTATAGGCTGTGTGGACATTGGACAAATTCAAGCCATATGGGTCCATAAGTGTGTATTAACATGACAGTTGTTTGGGGGGAGGGCAACTGATAAATTAGGACTTCCTAGGCTGGAAACTGTAAAGGGAGGAGGTCAGGGGATAGATCAGTCTGGGCAAGCCCTGCATAAATGCCCTTCCCCTTCACAGCAACGCTGTCACTGTATGATACAGGTTACTGAGCTAGATGAACCTACGGTCCGACCCGTTATGGCATTGCCTGTTTCCTTTTTTCTTCTGGTGGAATTGTGGTCTCTGGTCCTCCAATAAACTCTCCTGAAAGAACGCCCAATTTTATTCACATTTTCCTAAGATTTTCCTCCCAGTCATTTTCACACACAATTCTCTTCAGTTTGGGGAAATTAGCCTTTTTGCTACACCAAGGACACGTCTACATATTGCCATGCTTTACTACTTCCTTTTGGAAGTACTAAAGCACAGTGCAGTAATTGCCCATACTGTGCTATGCACATGGTTAGATTTTGCTGCTATGTTGCTGTAGCAGCATGCTAAAATGGGGAAGCATGCTGCTATGGAGACGTAGCTGCCAATCATGTGTAGATTAATGTGATTGTATGTCACTGTAGTGTGCTATATGGTGATGTACCACATCACCACAACATAGGGTGATGTTTAGATGTGCCCCAAGGGTGCCAGTCTATTCCCTTCCTGTTTGGTTAGGTATCCAGGTTTGGTTATCCAAGTTCCAAAAAACACAAACAACCAACACTTACACCCAGGTAGGAATTCTATAACTGAACATGTAGCTTGCACATATACAAAATTATTTACATGTGCACACTAGGCATACGCACTGGCAAAAAAGTGAAGGAGGAGGCCTCCCCATTTTTTGCCCCCAATAGCTTAGTGACTACAGAATACCTGGGAAAGCAGAGGACCTGGGTTCTATGACACCCTTGTGCAGAGGGGTTTGCACCTGCATCTCTCCGACTGCCTAGCACAATGCGTGAACCACCGCACCACAGGTCAGCCATTATCCAGTCTCTTTCCTGGCACTACTTTTGACCTTGAGCCACTGCCCCTTGTACTTAATATAGTCACTGGAAAAAAAAAATGAATGGAGGGCAGTGCAGGGAGGTACGGTCTTTCCCACTGGGAGCAAGGGTCTCAGCTATAACCTGGGCTCTCCTCCCTTCCACACACCTTCAAGCTTGCCATCTTCTTCCTGGCCCCATATATCTCCCACATACTTCCCTCTTGTGGCTGCCCAGAGTGCCACATCCAGAAGGAGAACTGGGGAAGGGACTGGCTAGTACCTGACCTGTGATGTGGGCATTAAAATGTTGTGTTGTGAAGTCAGAGAGTCTGCCCATGCGGGGGGCTAGTGTCCAGGTTCGTTAACTTTGGAGAGTGATTGTGTCACAGGTTGGGGTCCCAGGGATGGCCGTGATGCCCCTAGGGCTCCTTGACCAATGCCAATTCTGCCTAACGGGCACCCTCTTTCTCTCCTGCCACATCTTGTTGTACTATAATAAATAGGGAGGCTGCCCTCAAGTTTGTATTTTGGGCATGGTCCTGATGGAGCCCACTGGATCCTGTGGGTTCTTGGACCCCTTTTGGGTCCCACTCCAAAATGGATGCCTCTCAGGACACCCTCAGCCTTATGGGCTAGATGTGTGGCTCCAAACTGTTCCTTTAGCACACCCCAAGCCTTGTAGATGGTATTCACATGTCCCTCCAAGGCTTTAGTTTACCCCCTGGATACAGAGCCCACCCGGGGCCTGTTCACCCCCCGGATACGGTGCCCACCCGGGGCCTGCGGTCCCCACACTGTAGTGGGCCCCCAATGAGGCCACCTCCTTCCCCAATAGCCTCAGCCCTATCCTCTAGAATTAGGAAACAGCAACCAAAATATGAGCCCCTGAGCTATAACATAACTCAAAAAGTTCAGGGTGTGCTCTGTCCCTTTAAAAGAGTCAAACTTCTTCCCTGGCACTAAGTGCCTAGTAGGCAAGGGTACCTGGTAAGCTTCTGGATCCCCATTAGCCCTAAGTGCAGCATATCAAGCAGCTGCAGTATCTCTAGCAATTGCGCTCCTTCCCCCTTTGACTGCTTGCAGGGAACTACCTCCCTAGCTCCAGCCCTGGGGTTTATATGGGCCCAGGGCCCTGCCTCTTCTGGTCAGCTGACCGGCTGGAGGTGCAGGCTAAATGCCTCCTTAGCCTGCTGCCACAGTAACCTGCACCTGTGGGGTTCCTGCCTGACTGCTAGGGCCCTCTCTCTAGGCAGTTTCTGCCCTTAAATAAGACAGAGTATCTCGGGGCAGAAGATGGAAAATCTCTCTCCTGCTCTTGGGCAAAGGACAGGAAGGTGCACTCTGTCTCCTGGGCCTTCATTTCACTAGTCATGAACTTTGGCTAACTATATTGATGGGCCTCAGATGCCTCTACGTGTCCAGAAGAGGAGTCTACATGTATGTGGCTACCACACAGCCTACTGCCCATGTCCAGCCTCTGCATATAAGTAGACACCTATGTGCACAGGCTACATGATAATTGAGAAAGCCCAGGGGAGTATACAGGTGGGGATGTGTTAAAGACTGCCCAGAAAAATTACAGGATATGACACGTTGTTCTCAGCACCTGTCAGAGTTGTATGGCAAGAGAAATGGTTTTGCTGGGGTGAACATCAGCATGTAGCCAGTAGTAAATAATTATTGGGTTCTGGTAAAATTATAGATGAAAATTTTCCAAAGCTAAAGCTCTTGTACCAACATGAGGTCATTTTATTTTGGACCTTATTATGATGGATAAAGACAAATTAAACACCTAACTAGAAAACTGATGGTTACCAATAATTTGGTACTCAGGAACATATGATAAGGGCAGAGAGAACAGCTCTACGAGGCACTGAACAAACTTGGGGTGGCAAGTTCCTAGTCCTGAGTATGTAGCCGGTGCTACCAACTCTGTCTTTGATAACATGCAGCAAGAGCAGTTTTGCATTTGGTGATTTATCCCAGGCATATCATTCTTTGCCTGTTCATGAACTGCCTGCTGATGATCAGGGTTTGAGCCTCCTGGATTTGCTATTTGAAAGTATTCCTGGAACAGTTCCTTTGATGAGGACTTGCTGGCAAACAGTTCAGTGTGAGAAACCAGGACTGGACATAAGAGCTGCACTGCAAACATTTGATTGGATATGGGACTGAGCAAGTAATCAGGTAATCAGGTTTTTGTCGCAAATACTCATTTTTAAGGATCCAGCATTTGCTTCCTGTGATCTTGGCAGCAAGCACCTTCCCTCGAATTGCCCCAGGGTGCAAGCACAGACAGAGAGCTCATGTAGCAAACACTGAATAATCCTAGAAGTATGACTGAATTTGTTTGGTTTATGAAAGGGACTCTGTGCTGTGACTGCCTGCAGGGACTGGACTCAGTCCTGTCTAGTCCTATGAATATTGGAGTCCAATACACTCCATGCAATCCCTCCCTCAGTCACTTTCCTGGCAAATTAATCCTTAAATTCAGGGCCTGATTCTCATTGAAAACTGTGTGCATCATACAGCTTTTCCTGCTATCAATGTCTGTACAGGAGGCAAGGCGATAAGACACAGCCCTTTGGTATCATCAGTGGATTAAAAGCAAAGCCCATTCTTTGACTTGCCAGCTCTGGCAGGCACAAGACATGTGGAGCCCTTTACACAATTCAAGATGTGAGCAGAATCTATTCCCTCAGCACAGTGACTCCTGGATGCCCCCACATTACCCAGCCATGCTTGTTTGTGGGTCACTGCTGTTATTTCCATCCCCAGTTACAAGAGTCATAAAATTATCCTCTAAAGAGACACAATGCAGCAGATGCCACCTCGCCTATTCCCTCATGTCCCAGACGTGCACATGATCAATAGCCTAACCAAACGATCATGTCAGAGCCCATCCAGAGTGGACAGTGGATACCAGGAATCTCAATTAGGACAATCTTTAATCTCTACTTCTAAAACCATAGCAAGAGTACAGTCCTGCTTTTAATGAAGTGCTGCAAACAGGGAGCTAATTTGGCTTTAACAAGACACTTATTAGATGTTAATCAAGTGACAATTATTTAAAAACCTTTTATTGGGGTCCAATTACATAAAAAGCTTTAGCTCAGTTGTATAGCAGCAAAACCCCATTAAACATCTTCTTAATAATCAGCTCAGTGTTTATTCAACAGAGGTGAACTACTCTGTGAAAGGGAAATAAAGTGTGCAGTTGAATGACAGCAGCAGGGAAGGATGCAGTACTGGAAGAGCACTGCGGTGAGCCCTGTCTGAAGCAGACAGCCAGACTGTTCTGATGGGAAATGGAAGGGGGATGGCTGAATGAGAGTCTGGCTGGGCCTGCTGGACCCAAGCACTGTTTGCTGTGTATTCTCTGTGCATGTGAGGAGCCCTTTAGCTGCCACAGGTTGCGTTTGATTTCCAATAAACTCTAGATGCTGAGCTTGAGCCTTATTCCTCTCTAACTTTCCCCGGCCTAGGTGCTGGAGGGATAGGAAGGATCTGCAGTTCACCAGTGCTCTTCATTTGTACACACTAATTGAAGACAAATATCTTAAACAAACAGGGAGCTGTTTACAGCAAAAAGACCAGGCCAGGGACTCAGGCAGTGCTGTGGAGAGGCAATGGGAAAGCATTTCCCCCTGTTTACACATCCAGCTGCCCTGCTTATGAATTGCTTATCTTTAGACAATAGGGCACAGACACGATAATTTGGTGTGTGATCATTGTCACACCCCCTCCTTTGTCTTCCTTTCAAAGCCAATATTCCAGACCCAGATGGGTTAATACATAATGCAGGCGTGCAAATAATTGGCTGCCTTTGTATAGCAGTCAGTCATGGCTCCCTGTCCCTCTGATCCCCTATTAGTGGCCATGCAAACACTCCTTCCACCTAATTAAGCACAGCTTTGAAACCTCCTTTCCCAATGATGTTCTGGCCCCAAACTAGCAATGCACACATGAGCCACTACCTGTTAAACTAACAGCCTCACTCTCTTCTGGGACAAAACATCCCTCACCTCCCCCAAGTGACCCAGCTGCTGGAGATGTTTGGCCCCTGAAGGGAGGACTGAGGTGATAAATGATCTTTGCAAACTCTATATTAAAGAGGTGAAAATGGGATGTTAATATACCCCCAGCCGCTCATCTAGCAAACACATGGGCTCCGGCTTTGCAAAGGCCCTGAAACAATGGCAGTAAGTCAGGCCATGGTGAAATATCTTTCCTAAGTCCCTGGAGGGAGAGTACAGAGCTGTTCAGGTTTTATGCTATGGTGTGAAGGGTTCACTGCAATTCTACCTCTGGAGCCACCATGGCTAAGCTTGTGGTCCAAGGAGCCACATCACTTGTGTGCTCACCTGACCGTTTCAAGACATTCAGCTCAAGTTGATGTTTCTGGATTTTCTATCAAGTTGGAAACTTGAGCACAGGACTGTGAAAAGTGCACAGGAGTAAGGTACTGGCTAGTGCATTCAGTCCCCTGTCATCATGAGCAGTCATATCATATAATGCCGTTCCTTATCAAACTCCATACAAAGATTTGCTGGGTTGTTTGCCCTCACCAGCTCTGTTTGAATTCTCTCAGTGTCTTGGTATATTTTAAATTCTTGCTTCTCTCTGATCAACTCCAGAAGTAAAGCAATTGGTCAGGCATCCTGCAGAGTGCCCCTCTTTCTTCCTTGTCCCTCCAGACCCCAGCTTTGCAAAAAGTGATGGCATTCCGGGTCCTGCTTCTCACAGAAGTGTCTCCTTCTGCATCTTGAATGACAGCTGCAAGAGCTCAAACTTACTGGATGCTTACCTGTCCCTGTCCAATGTACTGCAGACACTGAAGGGCTTATTTCCAGCCTAGTGTGCAACAGAAGCTCTACTGAGGGGATGTTCTTGCTCCTGAGTAGCAGCATTAATGGATTTTTTCAGGACTTGAACAGGGTGGAATAGCATCACATTTAGGTGCCCAGGTTCATGTGGATGCCTACAAGGTGGAATAGAGTCTGGGTCCATGGTGTTTTGCTTGTAAGAAGAAGGGTAGTCCAGCCAATAAGATAGGAACCTGGCAGTCTTGCAGTCTGCATCCAATTCTTGGCTCCACTGCAGACTTAATGAGATCTCCCAGACAGGTCATGAAAACCCCTTTGTGCTTTGGGAGAGAGGTAGAAGTGAAGATGGGGTTGAGGTTCAACATGTCCGCAAGGTGAAGACAAAATATTGATACTGGCTCAATTTCCAGATGCTCTGCCTCCCGCCATATTGCACCTCTTGTCTCACATGAGAGATCTAGATCAGATGCTTTTCATGGAGACACTGGCATACTGGGAGAAGATGATGCTTCTGTCTTTGTAACATGTAGAGTGAGGTTCTGTCTGTGCTGTCCCATAATCTCTCCTGACGGTTTTCTGTCTGCATTGATCAGACATGGGAAAGCATAGAAGTCTGTGGGACTCCACACCTAAGAACCTGTGGTGGCCCTTGTGGTGGGTCTGAGTGGACAGGTCTGAGATGGCTTTGGGTGTATGCAAGGCCCCACAGCACAGCATCTAGAGTGGATCCAGCTGGCTTATTTGGCAGGATGAGCAGCGCTGCTAAGGGTCATAGCCTGCCCTGCACCCTGTCTAGCACACCAGCTTGATGATGGGTTTAGGGGCAGCCAGGCCAACAACCCTTCAATACAGAACTGAAGGGCTTGCATGCCAGTGGCTGGGGAACAGCTGAATCTGTACCTCTAGCTCTTCCACTCACCCCTTCTGAACAGCTGCTCTTTTACCCACTATGAAGCCACTGCTCTCTACCCCCAAGTGACAGGCTCTCTACACCTGATCCCTGTCCTATAGCATGGCATGACTGCTTGGAGGATGCAGCACCTGAGTTTTCTCCATGTCATTTGGAGAGAACCCTGTTGGCAAAAGGCCTGGAGATGGCTGCGTTTGCTGAAGGTCCACTTGCTACTCACTGCAGAAAGCATGAGGAAGAAAGACCCAGGTGGGGGCAATTATCCATAATCTGGCAGGGCTGGTTTCACTAGTAAGGCTGCATAGTCTGAACATGTCAGACATGTCTGCTTTTAGGATAATATTCCTGTAATTATTCTTTGTAATAACCTGCTTTGGATTCTGCACATTCTAATATTATAAAAGCCTTAATCTGTTTGTCAGTCTGTCCATAATGCTTTATTTGCACTCTGATTGGCTGACAAACAGCCAATCAGAGTGCGAAGAAGCATTAACAGGTGGCAATGCGCCGCCATGAATGCAGGGACACAGGGGATGGAGCAAGGGGGCAAGGCCAATGCAGTTGGCCTCACTCCCCACCGCCCTGCTCCCTGGAGGCAACGGCAATGGAGTGGACAGAACAGGGGCAGGCCTGCAGGGCTGGCGTCGCACCCCTGCCCTGCTTCCTGCAGGTGGCGATCATGGAGCAGAGTGGGGCGAGGCCACTGGAGCAGGCCTCGCCCTCCCCCGCTCCTTGGAGGTGATGATGGTGGCAGTGCAAGGGGGGGAGCAGGGTCAGGATGCCGTGGGGGGGCCAGTCCTCCCTTCCATTGTTGCCACCTGCAGGGCCAACCCGGCAGCCATGGGGGGAGGAGCAGGGATGTGGCAGTGGCACTGGGGGAAGGGGAGGAGTTGGCCCAGGCTTGACATGGGGGGGGGAGCAGTGGAGGGAACAGCAGGCTTGGCCCAACATGGCCCAGTGCAGCGGCTGGGGGAGGGGAGGAGTGGGCCTTCTCCCCCGCTCAGGCCTGCCCCCACTCCTCCCCTGCCCCCCCACCCCCACTTCGGCCCCAAGCCCACTCCTCCCATCTTCCTGCCACTGCTGGGTTGGCCTGGGCCCGCTGCTCCCACCCCCCTCCCGGCTGTGACAGCCCGGCTTCTCCTCACCCTCGGGCCCGATCCTCCCCCGCATCACTGCTGTGTGTGGTGGGGGAATGGGACTGGACCCCAAGCAGCAGGATGGAAGAGGGAAGCGGGCTTGGATGGGGTGGGGGGGCCATGGGGCTCCACCCCCCCTGCTCCCCTTCCCCCATCATTCTTGACGGGCAATTGGCTAGTATGTATATAAAGCCCGTTCTGTTATCTCAGGGGTCTCAGTGTCTCAGCCAAGCACTCAAGTGCTGATGATTGACTTGGTCCACAGACAGCACATACATGAATCTGGCACACATTCCAGATTCTGGCACATCTCCAGCCATTTCTGAGCAGAAATCTCCTGTTTCTGTTTCTAACACTTCTCCTTCCAATGCTATTATTATTTGCTTTAGTCTCCCCTCAGGGAGATTTTCCACACCCAGGGGCATTACCAGAAGGAACTGTACCACCAGTTTGGTGACCTTTATCCTGAATACCTTGTTTGATATGTGGCTCCACTGAATGTAATGGTAAAACAGGCAGTGGAGTGTGATTCTCAATGAGAGGAGGACGCTATGTGAATTCCAGGTAAAGTTTCAGGTCACCTCTTGCTTTGTCCAAGCTTGCTGAAAATATGCTACTCATCATAGAGGATTGTGGGTATCTCTATAGGTATATGTCTAGCATTCTCTTAAATGAGGGCAAGGTCCAGTGGTTTGGGTATCTACCTGTCATTTTAGAGACTGGTGTCTCAGTCACAGACTCCCTCTATGACAAAAGCCACTAAGATGGCTGAGTCACTAAGAGGCTTAGGTATCTAACATTTGACTTCAGTAGAATTTAGGCACCTAAGTCCAGTTGTGCAAACTGAGGATGAGTAGTAGCAGCCCATATATGCATGCCCCTCATGAATGCATGGCAATCTTAGATGCCTGAAAATGGAACCAGCCAAAACCCATGGGACTTGGACTGAGGAACAGTCAAAGTGATGAGGGTCTGTGTCCTACTTTTCCCAATGCAGGAGTATGTAAAGATAAATACATTACAAACTGTGAGGTCCTCAGATGTGGGGGTGATGGCAAACATGTAGGTGCCATAGATGGTTTAAAACTGAATTGACACTGCTTAGGAAGATTTTAAGGTGCTATCAGGAGTCACCCTCACACATCCCTCTCCCAAAGAATTCCTCTCTCTAAACCAGGGGTTGTCAACTGGGGGTATGTGTGACAGCCAGCATGGCTTCATCGCAGGCAGGTCTTGCCTTACCAACCTCATCTCCTTCTATGACCAGGTAGTTCATCATCTGGACATGAGAAAGCAGGTTAACATTTTATCCCTTGACTTCCAAAAGGCCTTTGATCTAGTATCCCATGATATCCTCACAAGAAAATTGGAGGATTGTGGGCTTAACTCCAAGGTAGTCAAGTGGATGAGAAACTGGCTGCAGGGTAGGACCCAGAGAGTCGTAGTGAATGGAGCTGCCATCTTGGCGAGAGGTGGGCAGCAGTGTCGGTGCAGGGCTTGGTGCTTGGTTCAGTACTTTTCAACATTTTTATTAACAATTTGGATGTGGGGGTGAAGAGCTAACTGGCCAAGTTCGCAGACAACACCAAGTTATGGGGAAGCGTGGTCATGCTTGAAGATAGGCTACAGATACAGGTGGACCTAGACAGGCTAGCAAGTTGGGCAGATCAGAATCTGATGAAGTTCAACATTGAGAAATGTAAAATGCTCCACCTCACGACGAGCAACCCCCAACATACCTACAGGCTTGGCAACACCAAACTGACTAGCACCACAAATGAAAGGGATATGGGGTTAATAATAGACCACGGTATGAATATGAGCCGTCAGTGCAATGCTGTAGCCAGTAGGGCAAATAATACTCTGGCATGCCTCAATTGATGCATCTCCAGTAAAAGCAAGGAAGTGATTCTTCTGCTGTACTCAGACTGGTGAGACCGCAGCTGGAGTACTGCATCCAGTTCTGGGCACCACACTTTAACAAGGATGTGGACAAGCTTGAGAGAGTTCAAAGAAGAGCCACTTATATGATCAGAGTCTTACACAGCAAACCATATGAGGAAAGGCTGAGGGATCTGGGACTCTTCAGCCTGAAGAAAAGAAGGCTGAGAGGGGATCTGGTAGCAGGTTACCACTACGCTAGGGGAGTACATCAAGGGCTTGGTGACCAACTGTTCACTAGGCCACCTGAGGGGAAAGCCAGGGGTATTAGGAAAAACTTCATAATCAGGGTGTCCAGACTGTGGAATAAGCTCCCTCCAGAGGTGGTGCAATCACCTACCCTGGACATCTTCAAGAGGAGACTGGACGGTCACCTTGCTGGGGTCATCTGACCCCCAGTTATCTTTCCTGTTTGGTGCAGGGGGCTGGATCCAATGATTTTCCAAGGTCCCTTCCAGCCCTACAATCTATGAATCTACCCCTAGGGGTACTTGGAAAGGTGATAGGGGGTATGCGTGGGAGGGTGGGGATGGAGCAAGGGCACCGGCTCTGCTCTGTGGATGGATGTGGGGTGGGGGGGCTAATACGCGGTGGCTGCCACCACCACCCCCGACCCTGCACTGCTGCCTCCCAGGAGCAGGTCTGAGGGTGGGAGCAAGGGCAGTGGTGCCCCTCTGCAGGTCGCTCCACAGGCTGCTGATGGGTGGTGCCCAGCTGGCCGGGCACAAGCAGACCAGCTGTGGGAAAGAAGAGTGTGGGGCAGTGGATGGGAGTGGAGGCGGCAGCAAGGGGTGGTGGGCTGCTGCCACATGCAAGCCCCCCACATGCAAGCCCCCCTCTTCCCCTGCATCCAGATGCCACCACCAGAAGTAGTACACTTGTTAAAAAAGGTTGAAAATCCCTGCTCTAAACTATTCCTTGAACTTCCTGCAGAATACTTTCCAAAAAGATAAAGGGAAATATGTTCCTTTTATGTCATATACAGTACTGCCCCTCTGGCCCAGTGCAGTATGAAGGATGTTATTTTTCATTCTTCTGGACATCATTGGCCAGTGATAGAACTGGTTCCCAGCTATACTACTGTTTCAATATGACCATTTCTAGAATAAACTTCAATATAACCTACCAAGTGAGCAATGCAGTAAGCAATGCAGAGCTCCTACCAAGTAAGCAATGGAGTAAGCAATGCAGAGCTCCAGAGTCAAATTCTGATCCCAGTGACATTGGTGTAAAACCAGAATACTGGCACTGGTTTCAAGCAGTTTATTCTGTATTTATACTGATGCCAATGGGGTCACAATCTGCCTCCTTGTATATAAGGTTCCCCTGCAATGTACACTGACATTGATAGGCTGCCAGCTTAAAACCAAAATGCTGATGTTTAAATTATACCTTCAAAATAGGCTTGAACAAGCCTTGCATCTGTGCATAAAGAGCTGTGTCCAGATTGGCACTTCCTGCATTCATCAAAGCTGCCTCCAGAAATGCAGCTGTGTGTGCATGGAGGTGGGCTCTGTGAGTGCAGATACTGTTTGTGCAAAGCCATTGGTGTGAGATTTGGGAATGGCCTTAGCAGCCAGGATTTTACAGGCTTTTTGCAGACATGTTTTGTGCTCACTAACATTACAATTGTCCTTTTTATACCTGTCCTGAATTTCAGGTGCAGATCCTGCGACCAGTGCAGCAAGGCATCTTACTGTGGTGACTGAAATGATGAGCTTGCACCTGCTATGAATCACAGATAAAAACAGATAAAAGCTGCTCCGCAGAGGTCCCTTTCAAAGTCTGGCCTGCAGATGTTTAAGTTCCCTTTTAAAAGTCTGACTTGATTTGGACCATCTTGGAGTGGATGAATATTTGCAGAGAATTTCTCAGTCTTGCTGCATGTCTCATACTGTTTGCTTTATCAGCAAACTCTATCCTGCAGCCCACACCACATGGGCAGCAGCAGGAAGAAGTTAGGGTCATTATTCTGCGTTAGTAGGCAGCCTGAGCTCCTGCAGTGGCATTTCCTTTCTTTGCCAATTCACAGACTTTGTGACTCTTCCCTAACTGCCTTGTTCCAGAGAGGCTCCTTTGCCCGATTCACATTTGCTCCATTTTTCCTGATCTCACTTTAAATCTGTGCCAGTCTTATTAGCAAACATTAACTCTCCCCAAGAAATACAGCATGTGCAATTTACACTGCACTGGCTCACCACATACTGGTGTGTATAAATATTCAAAACAATGAATTTTCAGACAGCTGAGCAGATACAGTCAACAGAGAGGGACTCGAGCCTCTCTAGGGATATGATAATAGGCAGAGCTGAGAGGGATTTACATCCCCAGCAAAGGCATTGAGAAGCACAGGGGTTTGCATTTCATGCATTTGCCCATACAAATGTCTTGTCACTTGCCATTATAGCGTGTTCACTGGGCTGCAGCTAGTTAGCACATTTCTTGGTGGCTGCTGGTGGGGTCTGGTGGAGTTGATGGTACAGCTTCTCTCATTCAGGGGCTGCACAGTTAGAGCCATAACAAGTTCCTGAGCTAAAAAAGTGCAATGTCCAGCAGACAACACAGCGCAAAGTGCCTTTGGAAAAGGCTCCCCATGTGAAGTAGATCATCCATTCCCTTGCAGTAATTTGGCATGAGTCAGAGCCTGGCTGAGATTGCAGCACTTACGTAAATTCTTACCAGAGGAAAGGTATTTAGATGCTTACATATGCGGGGGACACTGGGCCTCTCTCATCCCTCATGTTCTTTCTGACTACCCTCCTAGCCCTTGAAAAAGATGGTAAGGCTCTTTAAAACACTAGGACTTCAGGTTTGGCCGACACTTGGAAAGCTGGGGTGAGGTGAAGCAGAGTGGAGGTCAAGCCTACTGACACCTTGTCGCCTGGTAAAGACAAGCCACAATCTGACATTAAATATCCCCGTACATATATTATAGACCCAGGCTGCAAAGTGTGAACCAAGTATATTGTATCATCAGTAAACTTGGACTCAGGAGAGCTGGGTTCTTTTCCTGGTTCTGTCACAGGTCTACTTTGGTGGCCTTTGTCCACTGTACTTATTATGCCTCAGTTTCCCCATCAACAAAATAAGGATCATGAATTTCATCTCCACTGTAAAGTGCCTTGAGATCTGCTGACAGAAGGTTCTACAGAAGAACAAGTTATTATTATAATAATAATTATTATTAATAATAATTATAATAATAATAATAACAACAGGAAGGGGACCTTGTCAGTCTCCTGCACTGACACCCATGGTAGCTTCTGGGAGCAGAGGAGAAGGCTCCAGAACATCCTATTTACTTGCATTCCTTCTTGGTCCTTTCAGAGGCAGGGGACAGGGCACTCAAAGGGTCTGGAGAGCTATGTTGGGAATAGGCTTGAAGTTTGATTTGCCTGGCTCTAGGTCCTCCTTTTCCCTTCTGCTCCTGGCAAGATGAAAATGACTTTGCAATGTGATGTTCCATCAACCTAAGCCAGTGACTCTACAAACATGCCTGCAACTTTGCCTGCATGTATTTAGTGTGGATGCTTTTGAGAATGGGAAACAGTGTGGCTTGAGGCTGTGTAGACTGAGGCACAAGTGCAGGAGCAGGGAAGTGAAAGTCCTTGTCTGTAGCACCTGTGACAGCAGTCCTGACAGAATGCTCTTAGCACTTCCTGCCAGGAGGGTGCAGGTGAACTGCAGCAGACTCTGAAACAAACATGGACAAGAGGCTGAAGAGGGAAGGTGGCAAGAGCTCTTTCTGGGATACTAGGCACTTGTCTGAATAGTGTAAGTACTCTAGAGAGGGAAATCACTGTTCTGGGTACATGGACAGGTGCTGCTCAAGCTGCCTGGTGTGAATTGGCCCAGTTATATAAATATTGATGATTGCAATCATTTGTGTTCGGGATGGGCTCTCCTTAAAGCCATGCCGTAATCCTCTAACCTGAGCTATGCTGTGTGGAAAAAGTCCTTTCCCATTTGCATGGTAATGAAGTGCTGCAAAAGGTGCTCTCTGGAATGGTTCACCACACAGCAGAGTGGCTAATGGACATGTATCTAAGACTTAGGGGAAATTAACACTTCCAGACAATTTAATCTACCCCTATGGTGATGTATGTTTGCAACAGGAAGAGAGATTGTTTGACATAAGCTATTAACAGAAAATGAATATGGTTCCTGATACTCTGCCTTAATGAGCAGACTTCACAATGAAGAAATACCAATGTAGTTCAAGGGCGCTCCAAAAGCAGGGGGGTTGTCATGTGGTAGAAACCAGACCATATGCTCTTAAATCCTGGATTGTTGCTCTTTCCCCTGTCATGGGTCTGAAACTGCACAGCTTCCTTCCAAACTTATTGCAAGTACTTTTCCCTGCCCTGTGCCCATTCATAGTTTCATAGTAGCTAGGGTCAGGAGGGACCTGAACAGATCATCTAGCCTGACCCCCTGCCACAGGCAGGAATGAATGCTGTGTTCAAAAGACCCTGGACAGGTGATCATCCAACCTCCTCCTGAATTTGCCCAAGGTAGGGGCGAGGACCACTTCCCTGGGAAGTTGGTTCCAGATTTTGGCCACCCTAACTGTAAAAAATTGCCTTCTGTTCTCTAACCTAAACCTATTCTCCATCAGTTTATTACCATTGTTCCTCATCACCCCAGGTGGTGCTGGGGAGAAAAGGGCTCTGCCTATTTGCTGTTGATCTCCCCTGATGAGCTTGCAGGCAGCCACCAGGTCCCCCATCAGCCTTCTCCTGCTGAGGCTGAACAGGTTCAGGTCCCTCAGTCTCTCCTCATAGGGCCTGTCCTGCTGCCCTCTCACCAAGTGGGTGGCCCTCCTCTGAACCCTCTCCAGGCTGGCCACATCCCTTTTGAAATGCGGCACCCAGTACTGGACGCAGTACTCCAACTGCGGCCTGACCAAAGTTGCATAGAGGAGGAGTATCACCTCTCTGGACCGGCTTGAGATGCATCTTTGGATGCATGACAAGGTATCTCATTCAATTCCAGATGAGATGCCCTTTCTGCTGGGTGCACCTGAGCTGGATGATCTGTTCATTTTTCTGGTTTTCATTCCCTTTCTCAGAAATTACCGATAAAAGCATATTTGAGATAAGCTCAAAGTGGGGCTGCTGTTTCTGGCTGCTTCCCTCTGAGGAAAGTGCACTTTCATCACAGACTGCAAAGGGTGAAGGCCAGTGCCAGCATCTTGGGTTGTGATGCTGCTGGAGGCTGGTGTCTTCCTTAGCACAGTGGCACCTAGCAGATGCAAAGCAGTACAAGGGGAAAAAGTAGAAGGCCAGAGGCTGCAGTTCTGGTGGCTCAAAGGCACTACTCCTGGAAGTAATGGGATTAAACAGAGGATTAAAACAGGGGGTGAAATGAATCAGATATGAGGTTAATGTCCCAGATGACATAATCCAGTTGCCTAGATCAGGGGTATCAAACATGCAACCCACAGGCCAGATCTAGCCCAGGGAGGCAGGTCATCTGGCTGATATGCCAGAAGTTCAGTGGCAGGGTGAATAGTGGCATTCACCCTCACAGCTGCCAGAGCTGCTATGTCAGCAGGACCAACGTTCAGAGGATTAATGCTGCACTGTTCACCCCACTACCAGAGGTGGGTTGTCCTACTCACAAAAAGCCCTACAGACTGAATCTGGCCCATGGGGTTTGATGACTCTGAAACTCATGCTAAGCTCGGATCTACTCACAAAAGTTAAAATACAGAATACTGATGCTAACTGCATAATGCAAGGGGACGTGAGATCATGGCTAGGCCATCTGAGAAAAATAATAATAATAATAATAATAATGAGGTATCTCTTCAGCGTATCTTGCTACATTCAGGATGATTTCAGGCAGACGCCTAGTTGTCTGGTGTATAACCATACGAAATGTCTATCCTTGATTCATTAGTATGGTAAATATTTCTTTTGCAATTAACTCGTGTTTATGTGCAGGACGAGATATTCTCCATATGTGATAGATGTTTTCTCCTGATTTCGTATGTTTTTCCTAGCTGTTAATCAGTTTCTTGATATGTTCCAAACTGGATAACCTCTTGTTACTGAAGAAAGTAACTCATTCAAATTAGAAGTTTCTGATAACCAGTGATGAGTAGGTTAATTAACAGGATTTTCCCATCAATTACTGTTTGGGACTCTCTTGATTTACACAACTAAAAGAATGCTTTAAAGATGCTAAGCTAAGGGTATAAAAAGGCAGCAAAACAGCAAACAGCATGCGCGCTTCAAGAGTGAGAAATCTCTCTGACACCAGTGGCTAATGCGCCCAATTTACTCGAGAAGTTGAAGAGAAACAGACCGCCTCTTCGGCACCTGTTTGGTGAGAAATCATCACCGTATAGCTAATTACTGGATTTTGATTTTGTTTGTGCTCACTTGACTTGATTTTTAATACTTGTAAATAAAGCCTTTCTGTCACTCATTGAACGAGGTGTCGTGTCAATCCCTGGGCTAGTCTGGAATCCTAGGTTTTTATTTGCTAACAGCATTAAACAAGTCTGACGTGCTGTGACAGAGCACCTTTGGTGCCTGCCACTTTTGAGGGCTGGAGCAGGGAGCTGCCAGGTGGCTGATTGCGGTGGCCATTTTCAAACTTAGGCCAGAAAGGCAGCAGTCTGTGTTGAGCAGCCAAGGAGGCAACATTGTGTTGAGCTACTTGTAAAACACCTTGGAGGTGAAGGTAGGAGCTATGGAGGATGGTTTGGAGGCTCCTGATCCTGGGTATGACTTGAAACTGCACCCTGCTGGGGCTCCTAGTGGCAGGGGAGCCCCCAGGAAATGACAGGCCAGTTACCTCCCCAGTGAAAGGTGGGTAGGGGTGTCTTAAAACCTCAGCCCCCACTATATAGTTGACAATATACAAACTATGGAGCCAGGGATGCTGAGGGAAAGGCACCTGAGCCCCTGGGGGTGTAAGATCCCAAGCAAATGAGGGGGTAATGTGAATCCCAGGAGGGGCATAAAGGTGACCCCAAGGAGGGGTGGAGAGTGGCCCCAAGAAGGGGCAGAAAGAGCTGAGTGCCTAGGAAGGGGCTGGTGGCTAGATTTGGCCTAGGGTTAGGCATGGACCATCACTTGCAGGCTAGGTTGCAAGAGGCACCCAGAAGGCTGCAAAGTTGATCACCCAGAGTGAGTGTGAGTAAGCCTGATGGCCTGAAGGCTGTTCTTGGGGAGCAGGACAGAGTGAAAGAGGCCCAGAAGAGGCGTGGAGTGAGTGAGGCCCTGTGAGAGGGGGCAGTATGATTGAGTGAATGGAAGAGGCCCAACATGGGGCAGAGTTTGGCCCAGCTTCTGGCCAGAGCATTTATAAAAATGGATGCTATCTGTGAGGCATGGGCTGCCGTGTAGGAAGGGTTGGAGCTGTGGATATCACCCCTACACATCAGGCTTTCAAAAATGGGCAGCCTCCCATCTAAGTACTATCTTTATTATTTACCAACAAGGTGTGGCAGCAGAGGTAGGCAGGTGGCATGCCCATAGACAGGAGGCAGGCTGGTGCTAGCAATGGGCTTTGAAGCTTACTCTGTCACACGTGCCTGGCTTAGATCACTGATACTTGGCTGGCCCAGGCCTGGAGAGAATGTTCTGCGGGCAGGTATACAGCAGGGCAGGCATGGTCCTAGCTGATAAAACTGTTTTTTACCAAACCTAATTCCCACAATTTCTAGTCCGTGTGGACTGACTGCATTTCTTCCTCTTCTTTCCCTGAGCACTGTGCCACTAAGGCTCAGTGCATTTAACCTGACTTGCCCTTATGGCTGAATGCTCTCTGAAACCACCAACTGTTCTTTATAGGATATAGGAGGGGGTGGAGATTGACCTGAATACTTTGAGGAAAGCCAGAGAACAGCCCCAGAGCTTGCACTTTCACTAGGAAAAGGGCATGTTCTTGGCTACAGTTCGTTAAGACGAAGCAAAGTCCAAGTATACCTCAGACAGTGTTAGTTTTGGGCGGAGCCAGGGGGTCACTGCAAATCCCAGGCTTAGGACAGCCATTGGTCCTGTTTTATACCGGACCATTCGGTTTTTAAACCCTTTGTTCCCTGTCTCTTTCTGAATGATGCTAGCCCTAGTTCCGTATCTGCCTTAGCTTTCCTAAGTCCCCCTACAGACCCGAGCGGTGGTGGTATACTCCTCTGTTTCATGTACACTGGGAATTTCACATCTACCAAACATGGACAATCCACCTTGGGCATTTCCATAGCCAGGCACTCTGGTTCTATAGCCAACTGCTGGTTTCCCTCATTTAGTTTGTAACCTCCAAAAGCCTGTGCTTATCAAGCTCATGTAGTTAAGTGCAAATCCAACAGCATCCTGGAATTAAGGCACAGCATGGATGAAAAATCTTCCCTTTCTGCACTCAAACACTTCCTGGTGCTCCTCTCCCCAGATAATCACCTTCTGTGTAACAGTGCTGCCTGCTCTAAAATTTCAGTTCTGCCAAATGCATCTGGAACCAGTGAACAAATCGGGGCATTTCAAAGAGTAGCAAATAACTAAAACTAAACCGTCTCCCACAGACTGACCTGCTGGGCTGGGGTGTGTGTGTGAGTGCATGCACGTGGGCACTCACTCAGCCCCCAACCCCAGCCTTGGATCGACCGCAAGAGGCTCCGAGATCTACCGGTGGCTTGAGGTCCACTGGTTGGTGACCACTGATCTAAGGGGTGTCACAAAGGCAGGCAGTCTTCTCGTGCTCCCCAGCTACCACTTTTCTCTTATGGTATCTAGATACTAAATCAGTGTTATGGGGATGGAGTGGGTTTTCTGCCAGTCCACAGGTGTCTGCACCTCCATCTTTTCCATTGTTTTCGGGGACCTGGTTCCCAGCCAATGCACTAGTTATGTGATAGGGGTGGAGTCCCTCCCCACCTTGTTTGGGAGCTCTCCTGCCATGCCTTTGGGAGAAAATTAAAAGATTAATCCTGAATAAAGAATACCAGGTGCTCTCAAGGGGCACGTCCAGACAAGCGCGCACGTGCAAGTTTGCAGTGCGGGGAGACAATTAGACCCCTGGATATCCAGGGGTCTAAAAAAACTGCTCCACAATAGAGCAGAGCAAGGCACAGTTCAAGACCATGCCCAGAACCAGTCCTCCAAAAGAGATGCTCTGGTTTTGGCCAGAGCATGTCTTTTATGTTCCTGCTGCCTCCGGCACTGTCCAAGGTAAGTTGGTGGGGAGGGGGTTCATGGGTGTCGAGTGGGGTGAGGGGTGGCAGGGGGAT
>NW_005843244.1:101201-102179 GCF_000455745.1 Alligator sinensis | reverse complement strand
AGACCTGGTCAAGATCCCTGAGACTCACCAGTCTGGCTTTGCACTGAAGCAGGTCGCACGGCTGGGGGAGGCGGGCACAGGAGCCACACCTCCCGGAGCCCTGGGACCTGCTCCAGTACAAGGCCAGACTAGCAAGCCAGATGAGGCTGGGCCAGGTATCCTCACCCCCCGGCAGGCACAGTGGGCAGAGGCAGAAGCCGGCCCTGGGGCCTGGCCCATACTGACAGCCCCAGGCGGCTCGTGTTCCCTGGCCCGACCTAGTGTGGGGAGACTGCACAGAGCCAAGCCAGGTCCTGCCAGGCTTGGGGCTGCTCCTGCCTCCTGGCTGCCAGGTGGCATGAGCAGCCCCAGGGCCAGCAGGACCTGGCTTGGCTCCACGCTTTTGCCGTGCGCCGGGCCAGGTCCTGCAGCTATAGGAAGGGCCCGGCTGCAGAAGGATCCGGAGCAGCATGCGCCGGCTCCTGTCAGCATGGGTCGGGCCCCAGTGCCGGCTCCCACCTCTGCCCTCTATACCTGCGGGGGGGGGGAAGGGGGTGAGGACCTGGCCCAGCCCCATGTGGTTCACAGTGCAAAGCCAGACTAGCAAGCCTCAGGGATCTGGGTCGAACCCGGCTGGGCTGCAGAGAGGCCCCAGGATCCAACTAAGCCTGGCACTTGGTCCCTGCATGTTGCACTGGGTCCTGTCACCATGGGCCCAGCCCTGCTGGACTGCAGAGGAGGCCCAGGACCCGGCTGGGCCTTGTACGCGGTCCCCACATGCCGCACTGGGTCCTGCTGCCACAAGACCAGCCCAGCTGGGTGGCAAGAGCAGCCCCAGGGCTGGCAGAACCAGGCTGGGCTTGGCGCATGGCCCCCGCCCCCCCGCCCCACACTGCTGCTGTTAAAGGTTAGTTATGGGCCCGGGGCAGGGGCCTTCCAGGGTGCAGCTGGGACCCTGGGTGGAGGGGGTATTCCATGTGCTGTATCGGGGGGGGTGGC
>NW_005843244.1:91097-100932 GCF_000455745.1 Alligator sinensis | reverse complement strand
CATCACACACCCATCATGTGTGAAGAAAACCAAAAGCACAGATCAACACATAGGTATTTAGAATGTATTTTTTCATGATGTGAGAGACACTGGTAGGCTTCCAAATTGCTTTAACATTGTAAATATACCAATAAAGCATTACCCAACTTATCACTGTCTCTCTCTTTCTCTCTAGATATATGTGTGTGTGTGTGAGTAGAATTTTTTTTTGTTTTAAATGTGGAAGAACATGGATTTGGGGGTATTTTAAAAAATGGATTTGGGATGCTGCTGCAGCAGTCCAGCTGGCACAAGGGGTAGTGTCCCCATGTATCAAGTGGCCAGGCCCCAGAAGCTCCAGAGAGCAGGTAGCCCCAAGCTGCTTGCCAGGGCAGCTTTTTGTATGGATCTGGCCGGGACAGGACAGCTTTTTATACTGCTGGGGACAGCACAGGTGCTGGCCCCAGGCTCTAGCTCCCCCCGGCTGCAGATCCGGAAGGAGCCAGGCAGGGTTATTTTGCCCCAAGTGGCACAATTTGTTCCACACCAAAGTGCATGACCGAGCATGTGCACCGAGGCAAAAAGCCCCGGCTCAAATTTGCACCACTTCTATTTGAGCTGCTGCAAGCGCAAATGCTTGCATGTGTGGACGCGCCCAAGGTGTTTAACTTAAATAGCCACTTCGCTTATTTTCTTGTGTTCCTGCCCAGACTACAAACAGTTCAGGTAGTAGTTCAGCATAAATCAGCACAGTCTTTAGGTAAGTGGTGGCTAAAAGTTAACTCATTCTAGCTTTCTCTCTCTTTTCTTCCAGGGTGACCGTGTCCCATGACCCAGACCTGCCTCATCACAGCCAAATGCTGTGTTAAATAGAAAACCTCTGTCTGACCTGCCTGTATTAGGTCTGCTCTGTTGCAGTCAGTTTGGCTCCTACCGCCCCCCCCGCTGGGATCTCCCTCTCTCCTCCATTGCCCTCTCGGGCAGTTTGCTCTTCTTGGCTGTCTCTTTTTATCTACAGCATCCACTACCCCGCAGCGATCCTCTTGATTCCTTCCCTGTGTGGGATTCCCTGAAGCTGGTTCTACTTAAGTGAAATCCTCTGGCCACCATTGCGCCTCCACCCTCGGGCACCCACAGCTCTATGAGTCTAAGTAACAGGGTTTATAAGCGACCTGTTACACTCAGCAACTACAATGTTTGCTCTTGATATTTTATCCATGTGTCTGCCTTGTGGGGAGTGGGCAGCTATTTGGAAATACCTACAGGCTAGCTCTCCTGTAAGGCATGTATATCTTTAAGTCTCTGTTAAACTGTCAGTTAGGGGTGCCCAAGGTGCTGTAGACCGCTCAAATCAGGCTACATATTAGGATGAGATATAGCTTCTCTTTCACTGCTACCTGGTATGTCAGAGGACTCGGACACAAGGCTGCCTCACAGGACCACTGTTTGATTGAAGTTCAGTCCAGTAGGGCGCCTGATCATATCTCCCAAGTTCTTCATTATTCCTGGAGAACCCTGAGCTTAAGGTAAATGTAACTGTTCTGACAGACCCCTTTCTTTGCCTTTGGATATTTTTCAAGCCAACCCTTCTTTCTTTGACGTCCTGAGATACTTCAAAGCTCTTGACCTCTACCCTAGTGACCCAGGTATATTGGACATTCTCCCTATGGTCTGCTTTTTTCATTATTTACACCTCCAGCTCAGTAACATTAACTGCTCTTATTGGAGCAAGGTGCTCTGCTCCTAGAGAGGGGAAACTGCAGGGGAAAGAGCCCTGGCAGGGAATAAGGAGCACAGCTGTGGGTTGCCAGGGGCAACCAGGAAGTCAGCTGACCGGAAGGGGCAGGGCCTGGCCCTCATAAAGCCCAGGGGCTGAGGCCAGGTTAGCAGTTCCCTGCCAGCAGCCAGAGAGGCAGGAGCTCCCGAAGTAAAGATGTGAGAAGCAGCCTGACTGCAGGTACAGCTTCAGCTGAGTAAGGATGGCAGCTCTGGGACATTGGAGCAATGTTGTTATAGCCAGGTGGCTTATGTTTAAGTTGTAGCCAAGAGGCTTGAGTTTGTGTTTTGCTTTGTTGTTACACCGGTGGTTTGGGTGAGGCTATTAGGGGTTGGAGGAGGCCTCATAGGGACCCACAGTGGTGTGGGGGCCTCAGCGCCAGTGAGGGCGCAGCATGCTCATAGGGAACCCACAGCGGCGTGGGGACCCCAGTGCCAGTAAGGGCGTGGCGTACGGGGTGCATGGGCCCCAGCCCCAGAGAGGGGGCACTACTGAGAAGCCCAGTGCGGGCATAGCGAGACCCAGAGAGGGGGCGCTACTGAGAAGCCGCAGTGCGGGCGTGGCAAGCCCCTGGAGAAGGGTGTAGCATTGTGGTAAACCCCGGAGAGAGGGGGGAGTAGGGCGGTGAGCCCTGGAGAAGGGGTAGCAGTGCGGTGGGCCCAAGAGACAGGCGGCTTGACCGAGAAGTCCCAGACTGGGCACAGAGAGCCCCAGGAGAGGGGCGGCTTTACCGAGAAGGCCCAGTGTCGGCACAGAGAGCCCCAGGAAAGGGGCAGCATTGGAGAGAGAGCCCCAAGAGAGGGGCGGTACTCTTGAGAAGGCCCAGGTGAGAGGGCAGCAGTACAGAGAAGGCTCCGGAGGGAGGGGCGTGAGAGTAGACCAAGAGACCGAACAACGTCTAGTCCAACTGCGAGGCTTGGGGCGTGGTAAGGGGTGGTTGGAGCCACGCATAGCCCATAAGGTTAGGGTGCCCAGAAAGCACCCATCATACAGTGAGACCCACGGAGAGTCTGGGAAACCACGGGGACGGAGGTCCCAACAAACCATGTCCAAGAGGGCATAAGGCAGCCTCCCAAACTTATATAAACATCAAAGACGTGGCAGGCGAGAATCGGAGGGTGCCCTTGGAGCGGCTTGGCACGGGGGAGGGGCCTTGAGGAGATCACGGCCCTCCTGGAGGGCCCTGCCCGTGACACAGAGCTCCCCCTTTGGTACAGTTTGAAACACAGTTCTCCTGAACAGCAATTCTGACTAAACAACTGTAGCGTCAGAAACTCCTACAGGGTCAGTGCAGCAGTCCTATGCGCTTAGGGCAGGGGCGGCCAATTATTTTAGGCAGAGGGCCACTTACTGAGTTTTGGCAAGCCATCAAGGGCCACATGACGGGCAGCTCAGGGCAGATTAATATAATTTTTCTTAATTTTTTTAGGGGCCCCGTGGGCTGGATAGAATAGCCTAGCGGGCCACATCCAGTCCCCGGGCTGTATTTTCCCCATCCCTGACTTAGGGGTATTATTACATGATGATCTGGTTTTCCTGATGCTTCATTTCAAGCTACTGCAAAGAATAATTCACATTTACAAGTCATGGCAGATTCACCTCTAGGACCCCAGGAGTTGCTCCTCCTCTCCTCCCAAGTTCGCACTGCCTCTTACCCACATCTAGTATCTGAATACTGTACAAGGCCAACTTTGTTCTGTTAACATCCCTGAGATGAAATCCACTCCCAGTGCAACAGCTCTCAGATACTTGTCAACATAAGAGATACCCACTTTGTGTCCAGGAAGCCAAGTTGAGCAGGAGATGGACATTTAAGGGTGATTGTAGTGGCTAAGATTAAGGATCAAATATTTAACAACTTCAGTAGAAATTTTCTTTGCCTGCCTCCATTGACGATGCACATGCACACCCTGAGATTGTCCATGCGTTGCTGGCACTTCCAGCTTTTAAGATCGGCTGCTGGGGGACCCTCCCCACACCGTCCCCCAGTCAGCAATGGACTGCTGGTGACCCCCAGTATTAGGAGGCACCAGTCGCCCATAGCTACCTCCCTAAGTATTGGCCATGAATCACACTTATTTCAGTTCCTCTGTTCAACAGAACTGAGGTCTTCTAGCCATCTGCCTTGCCAGACAGATAACAGCAGGTCTTCACATGGCCCCTTCTGGCAACTGCTGATGGCAGCACCTCTGAATATATCTAGTTTCCTTGGATGTGGCTTCTTTCTGCATGGGCAGTTTCAACTCAAGTAGGCTTGATGTTCACATCACACATCTCCAGTGGGGAATGTTAGCAGGTCTGGGACCTGCTCGGGAAACAGTCTTTCTCATCTGGCCCACAGGGCACTCTCAGACTGCTGCCCTCAAGCTCCTTCAGCCCCTTTGCTAGCAATCATGTCTTGGAATGCTGGATCTGATGCCCAGGAGTGCCCTTGAGGCCAGCAATTAACAGGTGAGATCTAAGGAAGCCCAGCCTCTGCCTCCATGTTCTAGCTACAGGTATCAGACAGACTACAGCTTCTCCAGGTTATCCTCTTCCTTTGCTGGCAGTTGAGGGAGTGCCCATATTAAACCATTCACTTACCAGTCTTCACCTAGGATTCTCCTGGGTCTGTCATCTGGCACAGGTCCTTTCTCGTTGCCAGGTCCAGATTCAGGACAGCAGTTCTACTCCACTAAACCACCCAAAAACCAGGCTGAAAGGAGGGAAGGCCATTCCTCTCAATGCACATTCGTCTTGGTGCATTGAGGGGCAAACCTCTCCTATGGATCAGACTAATGTTTGCACAACTGTCTGCAAGTCCCATGCTCTGCACAGGGAAGCTGCAAATGAAAGGCTGTGGCATCTCCTTCCAAGCACACTGGTAGGCACAGTGCTGCTTGCCTGTCAGTCCACTCATCCAGAGATAAGCGCTAGGAGTCTGCTGTGGGCCAACAGGTCTTGCTTTCATTGGCATCGCTAGTGTATTTCTACTTATGTCTTTGCCATCTTGAGTCTACTGCCACCAGTTGTAATACTTGGTTCTATAAACCAGAGTTTCCTGGGACTAGGCAAGTAACAATTCCAGGCACGCAGGCAGGACCGATGCTCCTTTTAGCTTCCTTGATCAGCAACAACCACATAAGGTAAAGTAACATGACAACTGGACACAAAATAAGGTTCTAGCCTGTAGCATGATGGGCCTCAAGGGCAGCTGTGATGCCCCCTGGTAGCCACTCTGGTTCCTCAGAGGACCCTCCCTTTTCTGCTTCACCTGCCACTGAAGCCCTAGAATCAGCCTCATTCCCAGGGATCCTAGATTTCCATTCACCTTGAGAGAAAAACCATGGAAAACCACAGAATCTGCATTTTTCTATGGTCTACTGAAAGTGCAGCGGCATCTGTGGCAAGTGGCACCTTTTCTGCTCTCTCATTTTTGCTGCAGTTTTTGCCTCTCAGGCAATCAGCAGGGGGGGAAGCACTGCTGATTTGCCAAGACACAAAAACTGTGGCAAAAATCAGAGAGCAGAAATGGCACCACTTGCTGTAGGACTTTCACAGCGCTTTCAGTAGGTCATGGAAAAATGCAGGCTTTTGTATCATTTAAAACAGAGATTTTTCTTTTTTCCCTGAAGAAAACTAGGATCCCTCCTCATTTTATAACTGCTGGCTAGTATTTCTTGTGCCTGGCTGATACTGGTCTTTACAGGTACTAAATCATGGCTTTCCTGGCCATACCCATACCTCAGAGCACAAGTAGCCTTATGGGCAGTAATCATGGCCTCCAGCTGCCCCCTAGCCATGTCCATGCCTCACAGACTTACTTTGAATTCATTCACTGGGCCCTCTGGCCCTGTCCATTGCTCCATTTACTCAGCCTACTGAGTTCCTGGCCCTGGCAAGGCTCTCACCCTTCACTTGGCCCCTGGCCCTAGATTGACTTCCACCCCTCTTGGGTTTTAACCCCTCTCACCCAGCTTTAGCCTTCTTAGCCTGAGTCAGTCTCTCTCTCCCCAGGTGCTCCTCTCCCTGCAGCATTCAGGGCTAGATTGCCTGCCTCACTTATACACCCCCAAAGCACCACTGTTCTGGTTATGTGGCTTCCCAGCCACACAAAGGGGTTTCCTCTTTTGCTTAATGGCCAACCTGCCTTCCTCTGCTGCAACCTAACCCAACTGCTTGCAGCCTTTACTCCCTGGCTACCTGGAGATCTGCCCCTTGACTAGTTATTGCAGGGCACCTAGCTCCAGGATAGTCACTGTCACTGAAAGCTCCTATCCCTGTTCTCTCTGGCTTGCTTGCTTTCTAGCAGGTAGCCTCTGCTCAGCCTGCCTGTCCCACACAGCAAGCATGGCCTGCCACACTCTCCCCTTAAAGTAACAGAAATCTCTGGCTCCCTGTTAGACAGCCCACTGAGTGGCAGAAGTGCCATACACACTGATCATCAAAGCAGTGCTAGTGTGGACAAATCATAAAGTCCTCTCCTTCTCACTTATTAGAGATGACTAAGAGGCAAAACATGGGGGGCGACAATCAAGGTTGGAGAGCCCCTGCAGGGGAGCAGATTACAACCGACACTATGGTGTCAGGCGCAGGACTGATTCCTTCAAGAGAGAAAAAACAGAGTGAGAGACATCCTCAAACTGAGACAGGACAGACAGAGTTGGGGAGAAACTGTGTGCACTGGAGATGAAATCTTAGGGTGACCATGGAAGCCAGAAAACAAATGACTTTGTTCAAGAAGTTTGTCTGTGGGGAGGCAGGCCTCACTGGAGCAGAAAGTTTGAGATGTGCTGGATGGCTTCAGGGATATCAGAAAGGACATAAGAATGCCAAATAAACATGCTTGTCTTTGCTATAGAAGAGGCTGCAGATGATATCCTTTGTGCCCTTCTCTTCACTCACAAGGAAAAGAAAGTGAAAGATGCTTTTGATGCCCACTTTATTGATAAACAAAATGTTATATATGGAAGGGCTAAATTTAATACGAGATGCTAGGAACCAGGGGAAACAGCAATCTTTTATTACTGCAGTTTATATTCTGACTGGACCCTGCAATTATGGAGTTTTGAAAGAAGCAATCATGAGACAGGATTGTTATGGGCATCAGAGAGACTCGTTTATCAGCATAACTGCAGTTAGATCCAGAACTCACACTATCAAAAGCTTTAAGAAAAGTTAAGATGCAAGAAACAATAATCAGAAAGCAATGTGACTTATAGACTAACAGCATACTTAAAACTTCACAGATGACCCTCGCCATTAGTGGGGGATACATTTCCGTATCCCCCGTGAATGGCGAAATCTGCAAATAAGGCACTGCGTTCATGAACAATGTCTGCATTCATGAGCTCAGTGCCCCCGGTGGCTAGGGGGAAAGTGCGGGGCACGGCTGCTCTGGCAGCAGTGGCAGGAGTGTGGCAGCAGCAAGCGTGTTGCTCCCGAGGAGCTCCTTGGCATTCACGAATATTTGAAACTGTGAATGCTGAACCCACGAATAGTGAGGGTTTCCTGTATCTGGTAATATTTGATTTGTAGAGACAAGATATAAGAGAGGAGGGGAATCTCATATAAACCATGAAACCAGAGTGACTATAAGGCATAGAAAATTTAAAAAATAATGGGAGAGAAGCTTGTGGCAGATCTGGTAAAACACCAACCACGACTGGCAACAATGTCTAGCAATGTGTAGAATTCAGGAGATGCCACAAGAAAGGACACTTCGTAGTAGTGTGCAGATCATTCAGGGTAGTAGAAATAATTCAGGAATAGGAATTTGCATCAGATGACAACCAGTCTGTATATCCTCAGAAGAAAAGATAACACCACAGCACACAAATATAAATCTCAATGGTCAAATTGTTAAATTCAAAATCAATACTGGAGCTAGTTATTGCAATCCCTGCAAAAGATTATAATCACTCCTGGGACAGAGAACTGTAAAGATCAGATAAAATTCTGTGAGAGGCATTGCACATTAGAAGCCTATGACTAGTTCAAGGGGAAACTGGAGAAAGAAGGGACTATTTTGCCACAACCTAGCTATTTGATACAAGGGTTAACAGTTTCCCTACTTGGATTGCCAGCAATATCCAGGATTAGGCCTAGTAGGGAAACTGGACTTGATTAACATCAAGACTAACCAGGCAAGAGATGTATCCTGAAGTCTTCAAGCTTTGGGGAAGCTGTCATGGGATACAAGATTAAATTGATGCCATCACTAACTCTGTTTGCACTGACAGCTCCGTGATGCATTCCCATTCCTTTGCAACAGAAAATCAAGGAAAAATCAAAGAGAATGGAAAAAACAGGAACTATTTCCCAAATAAATGTCCCCACAGACTGGTGTTCAGGGACAGTTGTAGTACCAAAACCCAATGGAAAAATCTGTATTTGTGTGGACCTTACTTAACAAACTGTGTGCGGAGAAAGACACATGCTTCCTCCAGTAGAACAGAGCTTGACTTAGTTGTCAGAAGCTGAAGTATTCTCA
The DNA here is from genome assembly GCF_000455745.1 of Alligator sinensis. Taxonomy (NCBI): domain Eukaryota; kingdom Metazoa; phylum Chordata; order Crocodylia; family Alligatoridae; genus Alligator; species Alligator sinensis. Next base: position 92,704 of record NW_005843244.1, on the reverse strand, counting down.
AAAGTAGAGGCTTATGACATTCCTTGGAGTCTCAGAACAGCAGAGACTTCCTATGCCCGAAGAAGGGTGACTGCGCCCGAAAGCTTGCTAAGAACTTTTTTCCAACTACTGAGTTGGTCTGATAAAAGATATCACATCTACTGAAAGAACCCTGCCAGCCTGAAGCTTATAACAGGGTTCTGGCAAATCTCTCTTGCTAACCATTAACTATATTCATTACCTTATTCAGAAGATACTGTTTCAATCAGCTTCCTCTCAGGATATTGTCAACCCCAGAAAATTTCTAAAAAAGAATCTCTCATATCGTGATGGGGTTGCCCAGCACCCTTTGCAATGCTGATGATGTGTTGGTATGTGGCAAAAATAAACAGGAACAAGACAAGAGTCTGCATGCTGTTTTGAGATGCTACCAACAATCTGGTTTCACTTGGAATGAAAAATATGAATTTGGGAAGGAGCAAATTAAATTTGGTGGGCATGTCATTAGCAAAATGGAACTCAGCCAGATGAGACAAAATAAAGACATTACATGCCTTACCTGAACCCCAAGATGTTCCTACCATAAAGCAAGTCTCAGGTATGGCCAGCCATATCAAAAAGCTTGGAAAACTTTTACCAAACTTAGCTCAGCTAACAGAACCATTAAGAGACCTCCTTTAACATATGTGGGTCTTGGGGAACGCAAAACAAAGGGCATTCAATACAGTCAAGGAACTGCTGGCATTGCCACCTCTTTCGGTACACTATTGTAGCCTTCTGCTCTACAGCCTGTGTAACTAGGTCAGCCACTAAACAGGGCCAGCTGTGTGTCCAGCCCCTTCCCTCTGATTGGTTCTAAGGCTGCATTAAAGGTCCTCCTTTAGGACTTGGATCCTGCTGCTTACCTTTCTGGTCTCCAGTTGTTAAGCAGCACCTGTCACAGTAACTTCTCTGGCCTCCTGAGCCCTCATTTGGTTAACCCTCTGGCTTGGTGTTTGGACTTATGCTTTACCTTGCCTTGCTTCCTGACCCTCGAATTCTGGTTAATCCTCTGGATTGGTTCCAGACTTGTGTCTTCAGATCCTGCCCCTTGGTTTGGAACTCAGGATCCTTGGTTGCTTCTAACCTGCAGCTCACCAGTTCTCACTTCTGATTCCACTCACTAGGTCTAATGCCCATGTGAACCTTGACAAGTAAATTACCCAACAATAGTCACAGCAGATGCATCTTCACATGGTCTAGGAACAGTACTTACTCAAAAACAGCCAAAAGAACACTAGAGGCCTCTTGCATTTATATCAAGATGTCTTACAGACACTGAGCTCATGTGGAAAAATAAAGCATTGGCCATCACTTGCGTATGTGAATGTGGACTGTTTACCCAGTTGTTCCCAAGCCTGTAGCATTGCATGGAATTCTTCTATCCTAAGTGCAGGACTTTGCACTTGTCTTTGTTGAACCTCATGGGATTTCTTTCGGCTCAGTCCTTCAAATTGTCTAGGTTACACTGGAGGGTAGGGCTAAGACTCAGAGTATCTACTGCTCCTTGCAGCTTGGTGTTATCTGTGAACTTGCTGAGGGTGCACTCCATCCCATCTTCCAGATCACTGAAATCCATAACCTCTTAG
>NW_005843244.1:80095-90705 GCF_000455745.1 Alligator sinensis | reverse complement strand
CTGGCCGCCCCTCGCCCTGGGTGGTGCAGCCTGTGGCTGGGCTGCCCTATGGCCATACCTGCTGCCCCCTATGTTTATGGGGGCTAAGCCTGGTTAGCCCCGCCCCTCCCCCTCTGCCCAGCTTCCACCACCTATGCCTGGTTCTCTAAAACATTATTATATGCTCAAGAGATCCCAGAAAGACGGTCGTGCCCACCAGTACAAAGGAAGGCAACCCCCCACAAAGTCTGTACCAATATGATCATAGGGTAAAATTCCTTCCTGAACCCAAATATGCTTATTGGTCTAACTCTGAGTGGAGGGGAAAGACCCTCTAGCCAGGAACCTCCAGCTTTAAGTCTGAGCAGGAGCACTGGCACACCCCAGTAAAAATTCTGAGCCTTGACTGTAGCCAATACTCAATGCCACTGGAGAAGGCTTAAAAAAACCCTTGACATATGTAGCAGGTAGTGGGGGCCAGCAGGGGAGGGCAGAATTCCCTCGCAGCCTCATGCAGCAGCCAGCAAAGCCCAGAAGCATGGGAAATACTCATAGTAAAACACAGGCATAGCTACATCTAGATCCTCCTAGACTAGTGTTTGTCCAGCCTCTTCTTGAGTGCTTCTAGTGATGGAGCGTTCACAACTTCCCTGGGCAGTACATTCCACTGCCTCGCAGTTCTGCAAGCAAAGGAGTTTTTCCAGATATCTACTCTAAGCCTACTTTGGTGCAACTTCAGGCCATTGGTCTACATCCTATCTCTGCAGCAAGAGAGAAAAGGTGTTCTCTCTCTTCTTTATGGCAGCCTTTCATGCATCTGAAGACTGCTATCATGTCCATCCTTAAGCACCTTTTCCACAAGCTGTACATGTCTAGGTCCTTCAGGCTCTCCTTGTACAGCTTGCTTTCCAAACCCTTTATTATCTTTGTTGCCCACCTCTGGACTCTCTCCAACTTCTCCAAGTCCCTTTAAAATATGGAGTCCAAAACTGCTCACGATACTCTAGTGAGGCCTAGCCAGTGCTGAGCAGAGGCACTATCATCTCCCATGTCTTGTACCCTAATACTTCTATTGATGCATCCCAAAACAGCATTTGCCCTTTGTGCGACTGCATCACACTGCAGACTCATACTGAATGATCTACCAACACCCCAGATCCTTCTCCATAGTGCTGCCATCCAGCCAGGTATCACCCATCTTGTATATGATTTTTTGATTATTCTTCCCAAGATGCGGCATGTTGCATTTGACAGCACTGAACTTCATCATGTTAGTCTCTTCCCAGTTTTGCTGGGACCCACGCTCCTATATGCAAGATAAAAGAAGCCATAAGCTACAGTGTAGAATATTATGGGACATATTTAAGCCCCGGGGCTCTTTGGTTACTCCTTCATGATTGCCCTTTACTCCCTGTTTTGAGCCTCATTCTTTGTATTCCTTTGATGTGGAGGATGGGGTTTTCTCCTTTTTGGGTAGGAGGTGGATGCAATCAGTGTCAGGAAATGTCTCCTGTCTCACTCAGATGCTCCTTCCTGCCCAGGAGTTAAGTCTGTGTATTAATTTAATGGCAGTGCAATATCTCCCAATCGGGTCACTCAAAGGGGGATATTGATAATGGCTGACATTATTTTTCCATAATCTTTGTTTCTTTTCTGTGTTGATGAGGAGATAAAATTCTTGCTCACGCTTAGGGAATTTCAAGTAGGAGTTAATAATAGTAAAGGTACAACCTCATTATACTATGTGCAGTGAGAGTCCCGACTCTGAACTGCTTTCTCTGGGAGGGGAGAGGTGCAGGCAAATTCTCATCGTTTCATAGTTGGTAGGGTCAGAAGGGACCTAAGCAAATCAACTAGTCCGACCCCCTGTCATGGGCAGGAAAGGATGCTGGGGTCAAATAACCCCAGCTAGGTGGCTGTCTAGCCTCTATTTGAAGATCCCCAGGGTAGGGGCAAGCTCCACTTCCCTTGGAAGTTGGTTCCAGCTCCTAGCTGCCCTGACTGTGAAGTAGTGCCTCCTGATATCTAGCCTGAACCTATTCTTAGTCAACTTATGGCCGTTGTTCCTTGTTACCCCTGGTAACTCGGGAAGTTTGACAGATTGAATAGCGATCCTGATCTTGGTTCTGTTTGATACTCTACAAGAATAACAGCTTGTAACCCTCCCGCTGGCAGGGGTGAAATAAGGTAGGTAAGGAACTCATGTTACTGACAAATGGGAGTGAATTGAGTTTGCTGCTATTTTTCCTGCTTCCACCTTCAATTTCTTTGCTTAAGGGTTTTGAAACACCTTTTTCTAATAAATATTCTAAGCAGAGCTCAATAAAAACCATTGTCCCCTAATGAAACAAGTTGAGAGAAGGGGGAGATTTCTATTTTTTAAATGTCCATCTTGAGGTGCTTTTCCAATTCTTAGTTTAACTCTGATTAGAAGCTGCTGAAAACGTGGGCCTTGCATGAACTATCCCTTGTAACAGCAAGGTCTGGCTCTGGTCACCAATCTTTTCAGATCTTGCCTGAAAGATGCCTGTTTAATTGTTCAGCCTCAAAATTTGCTTGCTTAAATTCAACTTACATTCATTCATCACCAGATGATGAACACAGTCAGCAGCAAAGATAAGGAAGGCATCAAACAGCCTAGAGCAGGGGTTTTCATGTGCCAGCCGCCGCATGTGAGCTTCCCTCCACTCCTCATCTGGCCAGCCAGGCGGTGCCTATGCGGCCCGCAGAGGGGTGCTGCTGCCCTTGCCCCCCCACCTTTGGCCCTGCTCCTGGGAGGTGGTGGCATGGGGTGGTGGGTGGCAGCACTCCATCCCCGCCTGCCTGTGCATACTTCCTAGGGCCTTCCATATACCCCCAGGGGTACATGTACCCCCAGTTGACAATCCCTGGCCTAGAGCACTGGCAGAACAGGTTAGGGATTACTTCAAGAAACTAGACGCTTTCAAGTTGGCAGGGCCAGATGGGATACACCCTAGGGTACTGAGAGAATTGGTTGAGGTAATTTCAGAGCCATGATGGTCCCAGATGATTACAAAAGGGCAAATATAGTGCCTATCATTAAGAAAGGGGAGAAGGAGGCTCTAGGGAATTACAGCCCAGTCAGACATTACACATAAACCGGTTCAAGTGATCAGAAACTGGTTTAAACCTGTAACAGAACAGAAGCTCAGTGCACATAAACCAGTTTGAAAATGGCTGAAACCGGTTTGAGATAAACCTGGTTGAATGTAGTATCAGACTTAACTGATTTGGGTCAAACTGGTTTATACAAAGTCTGTCCCAGACCCCTTCCTAGTTTAAGTTATATCAGAGTTCCCCAGCATCCCAGCATGCTCTCTGGGCTGGGCTGGGCTCTCTGTTCCAGAGAGCTGGGCCGGCCCCTCCCCTCCTCCCTTGCTGGAGCTCTGGCAGAGACTTGCAGGCACAGCAGTGTCTGTCTGGCTTCCAAGCTCCCCCCACCTTGCTGCTAGCTGCTCAAGCAGGGATCTCTCCCTCCTCTCTCCCGCAACACGGACTGTAGCCAGCATGTGGTATGCTAGCTAATGCAGAGTGGTGTCTGTGTAAGGCAGACAGGACAAAGGCAGACCGGACAGTGTCAGCTTAGGGCTTTTTGGAGCTAATCAACAGGTAGCTGGTAATGTCCTTTCATTCCTTCCTCAGAAAAGCTGTTTAAGATGAGCTTGAACTGACAAGGGAGGTTTTGTTTTTTGAGGGGGCGCTAAATGCTGATAACAGAGCTGAGAAATGCTCTATTATCAATGAAGGTGGAAACCCCTCTCTAATCAGTGTCCTGCTGGGCCTGGCCATGCCCCCCTCAGCTCAGCACTGAAGGGAAGGGAGGGCTTCTCTAGCCCCACCAGCTTCTAGCCTGAGCCACTGCAGGCATGTGCCTGCATTTCTGGAATGAAAAAGGAATATCTATCTACCTCCAAATCGATTCAAGCTTTGCAGGTTAGACTAACCTGCAAAGATTGAATCAATTCAGGTTCAAACTTTTTGAATGTCTGTCCCTAGCCCATGTGACTACATTTCTCGAATCAAAAGTGAATGTCTGTCCAGTTGTTTCTCAGTTTAATATCTGCAGCTTAGATTAACCTGCAAAAACTGAATCAATTCAGCCTCAGATTTTTTGACTGTCTGTACTCAGCCCTAGAATGACCTTGATATCTAGAAATATTATGGAGCAGGCCCTTAAAAATTCTATTGTAAAACACCTTGAGAAGAAACTGATGATCAGGAACAGCCAGCATGGATTAACCAAGTACAAGTCATGCCTGACCAGCTCGATTTCATTCTATAATAAGGTGACAGGCTCTGTGGATGGGGGAGAGCAGTGGATGTGATATGTCTTGACTTTAGCAAGGTTTTTGACACTGTCTCGCAACATTCTCATTAACAAGCTAAGGAAATACAGACTAGATGTAAGATCATAGATCCAATTTACTAATAATGCGACTTTGGTCAGGCCGCAGTTGGAGTACTGCGTCCAGTACTGGGCACCACACTTCAAAAGGGATGTGGCCAGCCTGGAGAGGGTTCAGAGGAGGGCCACCCACTTGGTGAGAGGGCAGCAGGACAGGTCTGGGGGACCTGACCCTGTTCAGCCTCAGCAAGAGGAGGCTGAGGGGGGACCTGGTGGCTGCCTACAAGCTCGTCGGGGGGGATCAACAGCAAATAGGCAGAGCTCTTTTCTTCCCAGCACCACCTGGGGTGATGAGGAACAAAGGTCATAAGCTGATGGAGAATAGGTTTAGGTTGGAGATCAGAAGGCAATATTTTACAGTTAGGGTGGCCAAAATCTGGAATCAGCTTCCCAGGGAAGTGATCCTCGCCCCTACCTTGGGCACATTCAAGAGGAGGTTGGACAATCACCTGTCTGGGGTCTTGTGAACCCAGCATTCATTGCTGCCTGTGATAGGGGGTCAGGCTAGATGATCTGTTCAGGTCCCTCCTGACCCTAGCTACTATGATACTATGACGGAAGGTATAGAGAGCATCAGTGACTCAGCCAGAGCCACCTGAATACATGTCAAAGCTGGGAACTGAAGCCAGTTCATCAGGATCTCAGGTCTGTACATTAGCTAAGCTGCCACCAGACTCTGTTGTGACCTATCTGATTCTGCTTATCCCTGGGGGTGGTCACACCCCCACGCCCTAATTGACTTCCGTAGAGCAGTGTTTCTCAACCCATGGGTCATAAGAATATATGAAAGGGTCTCAAGCAAACTTTAAAAATGGATCAACAAACTTTAAAAATAGATTTTCCTTTAAAGAAGAAAAACTTGGGATGCTGTGGCTTTTCCCTTGCTCTAGGGGGCTGGGGACAGGGGGCAGTGGGTGAGGGGCAGAGTTGGGGATGGCCATTGATGTTTACAAAAAGTTTGAGAACCATTGCCATAGAGCACAATAAATTGGCAGGGCCTAAGCCTAATATATTTTGTTTGGATCCATCCCTGATATGAGACCAAAGGAATGTTCATTGTAGAACATGTCCCTCCACTGCTATGAGAAATGCCTGATGGAAAGTTTCAGCCAGCTTAGCTGAAAAGCCTTCAGCTCTGGGTACTGCAGTCCCAGGGCAGTAAGCCTAGGGATACAGCAAGGTCTGTCCTTATGAATGTGTACCTGGGCACAGAGGGATGAAATCAGAAAGTGGCCTGTAGGCTCTGTTCTGTGTTATGTGGTCTCACATAAAGCAAAGTCATAACCTTAGCTACAATGATGGTGCTGGGTACAGTACAGCCTCCCTTAATGGAGTCCTTGCTCCTCCACAGGCCTAGGGCTGCCTCCTCCTCCTCCCTCTGCTCACCAGGGTCTACCCAACTCCTATTCTGGTGGGGAGTCTCACCATACTTTGCTGTTGGCTCTTTAGATCAGCAGGGCTCTCTTCCATATTTTGTTAACCAAGTTTCTGATCCTACCTTGGTTGTTACGTTCTTTGCTCCATTTTTAGAATGCCTGGAGCTGAACTTCCCACCCAGGCCAACAGCCTGTCACGATTGCAATCTGCATCCAGACAACACTGCTATAATATGTGCTAATTATTTGACACATCTGAGCAGCCAGCCTTAGACATGCAAGATGGGGAAATGATAAAAGTCAACAGTTGATCTTTAAAATTTTAATGAAGTAGAAATAATGTCTGAGAGAGCATGTGAGGAGCAGGGACAGGGAGAGCCTCTCTTCAGTCTAAACAGATTTAAAAACTCAGGGGGATCAAGGCGGATTAGTGTGTCCAGTACTAACACTCACACTGACAAGTGATGTTTGGAAAGGGGCTGTGCAAACCGTCTGACAAGAAAAGCTCACCTCCTCTTTGGAAACCCTGAACAAACATACACTAATCACAGATAAAGGGACAATTAGCTGCCGATGGCTGCAGTAATAAATCTACCAACAAGAATACAACCTCCTGGCCACTGCAATTCAGCTCCCAGGCACTCTGTTTGCAGAGCTGATTAACAGGAACAAATGGGGTGGGGTGGGGGTGCTTATTCTTAGAGCAAGCATAGTCTTTTGTCTGGCAGGAACTCACCCTCCTGCCTGGCATAAGAAAGCTGATGCCCTCAGAATCTCAGTCTGGGCTAGCGAGGCAGAGCATTTGTCTGGTGAGTCCCAGTTCCACTGCCTAGAGGAGCCAGCACCTTGAGGGGTTGATTTTGCCCAAGTAGTTAGAAGGGAGCAGCGACTTTTAAAGGGCAAGATCGCTGTTGCATGCTCTCTCTCACCTTTTCTCCTACAATCAGTGCAGATTAGCAGGGTTCCTGATTTTCTATGATTAAAAAAAATCCAAAATATTCTCCCAAATCCACATTTTTTTGTGATTAAAACAAAATGCCACTATATATTATTGGTAGGCAAGGTTAGAGTAGATGTGATATCTCTTATTAGACCAACTGAGTAGTTGGAAAAAAGTTCTTGGTAAACTTTCGGGGACAGTCATCCTTCTCCAGCCATAGGGAGTCTCTGCTGGTCTTGCCAAGAACTTTTTTCCAACTACTCAATTAGTCTAGTAAAATGCATCACATCTACCCTATGAACCTTGCCTGCCTATGTCCTTAGACCAACATGGCTACAACCAAAAACCCACCAACTGTATATTATTTTGATTGATATGACATTTTGTTTTAATCACAGAAAAATGTGGATTTGGGTTTGTTTGTTTTTTAAATCAGAGCATTTTGGACTTTTTTTTAATCAGAGAAAACCAGGATCCCTTCAGATTAGACAGCGTGGACCTGATCCTGCTCACGGATGCTGGTATAAAGCTGTCAGGGTCCCTCCTGTCTACATCCGTGACAGAGAGAGACTGTTCTACCTTCCAAACAAAGGCCCTTCTGTCAGGCTGAACCTCCCACTCTGGAGTAGCTCCGAGTTCTTTCAGACGGGTGAGCAGTGCTGGGAACATCAGGTGGCAGTGGGTGCCCTCTAGCAGCTGGGGCAAGGGCCAGCTGAGGTACACTTTACCATGAGCCAGCTTAGGGTCCTTAGGTCCTGGGGAACCAGGACTAGGTATCCATGTCAGAGACCCTTCCCACCCAGAACACATGGGGAAGGATTCATGGTCACTATGGCCACATGGGACTGAAGGAGGAAAGAGCATGCAAAGAAGCCCTTGCTGGACAACCTTGCCTGCCCTGGGTGGGCAAATCCCCACTCTATCAGCAGGGGGCAGACACTATCTCTGCCACGGTACGAGACTGCCTCTTCATTAACAAGCTTCATTTCCATCTTTAAATTTAGCTACCACCAACTGGCTCCAGTCCAGGTCCCGATCCTAACCATGTCTGGGGAGGCAGAGGCTTGCCTGGCGCTGGGGAGATTGGGCTGAGCTCTAACTGATGGTGGCATGACACCGCACTGGTTTCCATGAAAATACCATCCCTTCAAACCACTCTATAAAACGAACTCCAGAAACCCCCTTGGGACTACAGTAAGATTCACTGGCTTGATTATTATGGCTCACAGCTTGTCTCATTTTTAAACATGAATTAACATTTACCTCCCTCTGTTCTTGTCACCCTCTCCCTCCCACCAGGGCACTGTGAAAGCATATAAAAATTTACTGCTTGCTCTACTGGTTGTATCTCTAGCCACATAAAAATAATGGCAATAAGTTCTTGATTATAAGAATATTTGCTTCCACAAGAGTCACTTTTCTAAGATGTTTAACAGATTTTAATATTTAAGAGCACCCATCCAGCCCAGATCAGAACTAACAAAGCATGGGCTGTACTTTGGTACCTGTGAGCTATCAACAACACACTTAGGTGGGGCTGTGGAGTTTCTTTATCCATTGTGCCATTACAGAGGATGCAGTGACATATGCAGATTCCTAACACAGCAGTCAAGCAGCCGATGTTGTGAGTTCAGCAACACCACTCTGGACAGTTCTGTGTTGAACTAACAAGTATTTATTAATATAACTCTCTGGAATCATATCCAGGGTGGATCTTAACAGTTGCCCTAGTACAGGGGTGGGCAAAATGCAGCCTGGGGGGCCCCTAAAAATTTAGAAAATTTAGAAAATTAATATTTATCTGCCCCTGGCTGCCTGTCATGCAGCCCTCGATGGCTTGCCAAAACTCAGTAAGTAGCCCTCTGCCCAAAATAATTGCCCATCCCTGCCTTAAAGGGACAGTGCAAGGAAAATACAATAAGACACAACACAGCCCCAAGCTAATCCCTGCTCATTTATGTTATAGGCATTATTCTTTACTGGTTTGCAGTGGCGTACATCAGCCATGCCTCCCTGGAAGCCAGTGGAATCATCCCAGTTCACAACCAGAGTAAGAGAAAAGAAAATCAGTCCCTAGCCTGGGCAGTAACAATGCAATTTATATGGTGCTATGTAAAGGACAGTAGTCATTTTTTGAGAGTTACAGAAGCAGAGGAAAGCTTCTAAATTGCGGCACATACAACAAATTCTGGCATTATAGCATGAAATCAAACACATAGAGTGATAGGAGGCCTTGACCTGAAATCAAAAGTGCACAAGAATCTGTTTTAATTGCATTAAATAGAATACAAGTCACCATACTCCAACTAACCTGGATAAACAGTGATAAAACAGGAGAAAATAAGCCCCATTTATGGGCAAAGGAGAGAGTGATTGAAGCCAATGTAATAAAGTGTGATCAGTCTGCTTTGGAGACTGCAATCAAAGAAAGCCGAAGGAATATGATGGTGATAAACTGCAATCAGAGGGCTGAATGCAGTGAAAGGAAATTGAAGTGGGGAGATAGAACCCAGCTGAATACACCTCTCAGAATAAAATGCATTCAGCTAGAGCTCATTAAATCTCACTCACATTTAAACATGACGCCTGCAACAACTAGGAGGCTGGGGTAGGGTGGGGGAACATTGCAGCCAGTGATGGAGACTGAATTCAAACAAACAATCACTGAGTTGTAGAGTGATTATATAGGACTGAGACCAGATGAGAGGTCTCACAAAATGCAGGCAGGAGAGGAAAAGAATGAATGTGAGATTTTCTGAAATATGATGGCATTAGCCTCATCTAGCAGGTGTTTATAGCAGGGCTACATCTGTCTTCCCAGGCAAAGCTGTTAGTGTCTTCAGGCAGAACTTCATTTCCACAACCTTGCTTGGGGCTTAGCAGGAAGGTTGGGGGTGAATCGGGAGGGACCATGAAGCTTGGGTTCTCAAAGCCACTCTTATTGGTTTTTGAACTAAAGCGCCTATTGCTAAATTAGAACTGGGTCATTTGACTCCCAAGCAGTACTCTGGTTTTACTCCTTTCTCTCAGTCCCCTTATTCTTCCTCTCCCACCACTGCTGCAGCTCTGGCATCCCAAGTCCTGGGCCACTTTTGGAAGCCAAAAGGGTCAGGACATGCTGAAAGTCCTGTTCCCCCAGTGACAAATCACCCAGCCAGGGTCAGCTGACTCTCCACTTCCCCCATATCAACCCCATATCAGACTAGACATCAGGAGGCGCTACTTCACAGTTAGGGCGGCCAGGACCTGGAACCAACTTCCAGGTGTTCCTCCTGACCCTAGCTACTATGAAACTGTGAAACCAAGCTGACAGAGGATTGTATACAGAGCAAATCTTAAGTTAATTTTGCAGGATGTTCACAGAACATGGGAGTCAAACTTATTATTTGTACTAGAAACCCAGTTCAGCCAAAGAGAAGTTAATATACTAGACTGTCATTTAGCCACTAACCCCACAGCTCAAATATTACCCGCAGATCAGGTTTTCTTCCACTGAACAGTGATCTGCAGACTAAGACAATCCCCTGAAAATGCTTGGTGAATAGTTCTGAATAGTGAATCAAACCAATGAAACTGAATCCCATTAGGAATCAACTGCGGAATGGAATAAGGGGTGATATTTTCCAAATCTTTCAGTCTTGATTACTTGTCCAGCTTTACTCAGATATCTGTGGTGCAATTTATTCTGCAAGGAAAAAAGCAGACAGAGGGCAGTGACCAAACTAGAAAGATCATAGATTTGTCTCGTGTGATGTCACCCTTCAGTGCCAGAGCCACAGCAGGGAAGTCCGAGAACAGTATCCTGGCTTGGACATCAGGGGAGTTTGGGCAGAAGCTCAGAGCACTGATGTTCCATTCTTAAAGCACAGCTCTTAGGCTCTAGTCATTC
>NW_005843244.1:55674-80064 GCF_000455745.1 Alligator sinensis | reverse complement strand
GCTGGCTGTGAGGCTAAAAAGTGTAGCCCTTTAGTCTGAAAGGTCAGCCAGGATCCAAGGGCTGAGATAATATGCAACCTTATTTACCCACCACTAAGTCCTGCTTCCCCAAACCTAGCAGAAACAAATGCCAGCAGGAAATTTCCTTGCTCAGAAGTCCTTCATTCTTCCCCTTCAGTGAGCTCTGTGCCCAGAAAGTGCTGTCTCTCTCCATGTCAGGGTCATATTCACAGACTCTCTCTGCCCAGTACACTTAACCTGTGCCAGTGTCTTAGCCCTTGCATGCACAATCATTCAACCCCCTGTTAGTCAACCTTGGTGAGTGATGTGGCCAGCCTGGAACTTAGTGCCTTGAGCAGTGACCCATATATTCATCACACAAAAGGACTTGATTGCTCCCGTTGATGTACTTAGGATCTTTGGCAAGCCCACTCCCTTTACCAAAGCCCATGACTGCCTTTGGATCCAAAACTCACTTGGTGGCAGCCTGCAGCCTCACAACACAGTATGAAGAATAATGTGCTCTGGGTGGGGGGATTTGTGTGTGGACTCCTGCTCCCTGGGCACACTATGGAGACCCTCAGACTCATCTCTGTGAGAGCTGTCTCATAGCAACGACTGGTGGCCCCTACCAATGAGAATGGGGTTTGTACTGGGGAAAAGTCGCCAAATACAGAGCTGTGATTTATGGAAATTGTGTAACATAGGCAACATGCAAATATTCTGACTGCTGCTGCTGCTGCATTTAATATTCCAGTGCAATGACAAACTACATTTCAATCATTGTGGAGAATAATTGTTTTGATAATTGTTTGATAACCTGTTATTTCCAGGTAATTTATTACTCACTTTTTCTGTTTGGTGGATGCTACTGTGTCCCTGAGCGACCAGGCTGCAGCAGGGGAAATGGAAAGGCTTTGTGCTACTTTGGAATTAATATTTATTTGGTTTCTTTACTCGTCCAGGAACAAGAGAGACTATGAATAATACATAGGCCCAAAGATGCCCAGATAGGAGGCTTTACATTCTGAATGCCAGCAGGATCCAGGAGACTTGGCAGAATGCGGGGATCACAGCCAGGGGTAGGGATCATGCAAGCCAATGGGAATCTACAGTAAACAGAAGGATTAGTTCATGCCTATGTTCAGTTATAGACAAGAAAGAAATGGAGCTATTATGTTCACAGAAAGGGAAAGGCAGAGATGTTCAGATAAGGACCGAATATAACAAAAGCTGAGACTTGGGAGGGTCAGGGAAGCACAGAACTCCCCACCTTGCCAAGGGGAGGCACCTGGGTGAAGAGAGCCCCTGGGGATGTCTGCTGGAATGTTTGCAGAAGGAAACAGGTGGAACAGGTGGCTTGTCCCTCCCAGGACTCTACCAGCCCTACCACAGTCTGGGTATTCTTGCCCAACCCACCTCAATTCTGCTGTGTTCATGGCTCTCAGCTTCAGGCTGAGAAAATTTTGCCATGGAAGGTCGGGGACGCAGCCCGCATGCTTGCCCTTCCCCTCATCCACTCTACTCAGTGGAAGGGGAAGAAGGTGGTGTGTTATGGATGGAGTGAGTACAGGATGTGAGTAAAAGATGAGGGGTACAGAATGAGGGATGAGGTCATGCCAGAGCAGGCACCACCACCTCCCATTCCCCAGCATACTTACCTGGCAGGGGAGATACCATGGTCACCCGTATGAGAGTTTACTATAGCCTCCCAATGTCAACATCTTGGCTACACATTTAATTTTTATGGAGAACTAGTTTGCTCCTTTGGCCTGTGGGCTAAGGGCAAGCGAGACTCAGGGACATCTGAACTCCAAGGCCCCTGGTTTGGAGCTTGCATGTAGGATGCCTGCCATGGATCTGGGAGTATCTGAAGCCCCAGGCTGAAAAGTCAGGGAGGGAGGATACTTTCCAGTGGCCGCACCACACAGACTTGAATGATTGAGCTCTGCTCTGTCAATAGAAGTCAGAATTGATTTGGCTAATTTGGCTGGGGAAACAAAATTTAAATAAATTAAAAAAACCCCCACCCCTCCCATTCCCCAGAAGCCTAAAGGGGTCTTACACCAGTAAGATAGAAATACTATATTCTGTGAGTTTGAGCTGATTCCTTGCTGCCTCACCTCTTTCTGCCCCATCAGAGCAGAGCCCAGATTGGTGAATCAAGACATGCAGAGAGCATAGGGAGCAAGAGACTGGGGAACAACTGAAGAGAAAGACCTGGGGCCTCCAGTGGACCATAAGCTGAATACGAGACAACAGTGTACTCTTGTTGAAAAAGAGGCAATAACATACCTGGATGTATTAACGGGAGTGTCGCTAGCAAGTCAAGGGAAGCAATTCTTCCACTCTTCCCTTGGAGTACTGTGGCCAGTTTTGGGCACCACACTTGAAGATAGATGTGGATAAATTAGAGTCCAGGAGAGAGACAAAAATGATTAGAAGTCTAGGAAATATATTTACTAGGAAAAGTTGGAAGAACTGGGATTATTTTGTTTGGAGAAAAGAAGATGGGGTATGGCGCTGGTAACAATCTTCAACTATCTGAAGGGTAGAGGCAAAGAGGCAAGAGATTAGCTATTCTCTGTGGCCACAAAAAGAAATGGTCATAAATTACAGCAAGGGAAATTTAGGTCAGAGATTAGGAAGAACTTTCTCACTCTGAGAGGGGTTAAGCTTTGGAACAGGCTATCCAGAGAGGTTGTGGAATCTGCATCCTTGGGAGTTTGTCTAGCATCTGTCTAGATTGCTCTTACAGTCAATGATGGTTTAGACAGGGGCCATCCTTGCTTAAGCAGGGGGTTAAACTAGATGACATTCTGAGGTCCCTTCCAGCCCTACTTTTGTACAGCATCAGGCCATGGCCTCAAATCTAGTGCCACAGTCTGACCAGCACAGCTGCTTATTCCAGCCTGCCACCTTGAAGCTGGTAACCTAGGCTGGTCAAGGATGTCCTGAACCCTCCAGCAGAGCCTTGCTTTCCACCCACTCACAGGCACTGGAGAGGCCAGCCAGGGTCAGCTGACTCTCCACTTCCCCCATATCAACCCCATATCAGACTAGACATCAGGAGGCGCTACTTCACAGTCAGGGCGGCTAGGATCTGGAACCAACTTCCAAGAGAAGTGGTGCTGGCTCCTACCCTGGGGGTCTTTAAGAGGAGGCTAGATGAACACCTTGCTGGGGTCATTTGACCCCAATGCTCTTTCCTGCCATGGCAGGGGGTCGGACTTGATGATCTGTCAAGATCCCTTCTGACCCTACAATCTATGAAACTATAAACCCCCGACATAAACCCTGTTGCCCAGGCACTTCATGTTCTAACTTAATCCTAGACAGCCTTGCTGTTCCCTTTGGCTTGTCTCTGACTCAGCTCTCTTCTTGATCTCTTGACCTGACT
This sequence comes from Alligator sinensis, assembly GCF_000455745.1. NCBI lineage: Eukaryota > Metazoa > Chordata > Crocodylia > Alligatoridae > Alligator > Alligator sinensis. The sequence continues at coordinate 76,664 of NW_005843244.1, read as the reverse complement.
CACTTTCTGATTCCACTCTCTGCTTGACCACCTGGCTTCCCAGTTGGCTTGTTCTGTGACTCCACTCTGGGGGTGATCTCCGGGCTTGTCCCTGGACTCTGTTTATTCCTCCTGACCCTAGTTAGCACCTCGACCCTCAACTGGTCCCAGATCTGGCTGCCCATGACCTGGAGTGACATACAGTTTTATGAGACACTGGTCAGGCCACAGTTGGAGTACTGCGTCCAGTTCTGGGCACTGCACTTCAGGAGGGATGTGGACAGCATAGAGAGGGTCCAAAGGAGGGCCACTCACATGGTCAAGGGGCAACAGAGCAGGCCCTATGAGGGGAGACTAAGGGATCTGAACCTGTTCAGCCTTCACAAGAGAAGGCTGAGGGGGGATCTAGTGGCTGTCTATAAACTTAGCAGGGGGGACCTGCGGGGAACGGGAGAGTCCCTGTTCCCCCGAGCACTACCAGGAGTAACTAGGAATAACAGCCACAAGTTGATTAAGAGTAGGTTCAGGATAGACATCAGGAGGCATTATTTCACAGTCAGGGCGGCTAGGATCTGGAACAAACTTCCAAGGGAAGTGGTGCTCGCTTCTACCCTGGGGGTCTTCAAAAGGAGGCTAGACAGACACCTTGCCAGAGTCGTTTGACCCCAGCATCCTTTCCTGCCCATGTCAGGGAGTCGGACTTGATGATCCGCTCAGGTCCCTTCCGATCCTACCAACTATGAAACTATGAGCTGATGTATTCTAAGCAGCCCTGTGCCTACTCTGCAAAGAGAACAAGCTGAGCACTAGAGTGGGTAGGTAGGGGAGAACTCCATGCTTCTTTATGCCAGAATGACAGTATGCCACAACATCCAGGAGTGACCAATAAGCACATTAGCCTGATGAAAACCAATAAGCACATTAGCCTGATGAGATGATCAGAAGTGAAAGAGTTAATATAATCATTAGACGGTCAGTAGGCTTCAGAGTTAACCCCAAGTGAAGTGAATGGAACCAGGTCATACTTCTCGAGGAAATGTTGTTTTCAGGTGCTTGCAAATTCACAGACCTTGCTTCATTAGTCATGTTCCTTGTGGCTATTACACTTATAATAAGGTAAATGTAACACGGGTGTTACAGAGGATCACCCACCCCCCACACACACACCCTTCCCTCATAGAACAGCCAGAAGGTGGGGCTGATGCTAAGAGGGTCTCCAAACTGCCTCTCTCAATGCTCATCCTCCATCTTTTCTACTATGTGCAGGTGCTGGTATATTCCATGACTGTAACATGCTGCAGCTTGGGTCATTTGCAAGATTTTTGCCCCAGAATGAACATTTTTTTTTTAAATTACATTTTCGGACCCTGTGGTTATTGTAACAGGGCCCCTATGCTGTTAGTAGAATGGGAAGGGGATCCAGGGGTACCTGGCCCTTTTCCCCTCTGTCCACTTTTTTCTCTCTTACCTTACATGTGTATCCTTCACCTAGTTGAGGTCCCTTCCCTCTGGTTTCCTTGTTACATAGCTCCGATTTCCTTTCCCCACACCCTCGCTTCCTCCCACTTCATCTCTGTGCCTCTTCTGCCTGTGCCCCAGCAGTGATGCCAGAGGCAAACTCACAGGCAGGGAAGCCTGGAGCAAGATGGGCACCAGCTCCAGGTGCAGGCAGAGTCTGATGACCCAGGGGGTGGAAGTAGAGGGGTCATGTAACCCAGAGAGCCCTGCAAAACCCAAGCCTCAGGTCAGGGAGGAGCAGTCTGGCTGTGGATGCCGCAGAGGTTGGGACCTTCTCCGAGAGGCATGAGGATCAGAGCCTAGACTGCGCTGACAGGACTCAGGAGGCAGCCCCAAGTGAAGAGAAGCTGGGGACCTGAATAGGAAGCAAGTTAAGTACAGGTTTTCCTCGCTTTATGCTGTTCATGTGTTCCCGTAAAATGGCGTGTAACTTGAATTCACTTGAACCTACTTTACAATGTCACAAATAGGGATATATTCCAAAACCTCAACTTTACTGACCCCCAGAGCCATTTCTACCACTTTTACAAGACAATTTTGGTACTCACCAACAACAGCAGACAGTGCGCACAAGCACAGGGCACTATCATAATGGGGATGGCAACTACAGAAAACACGTCACAGACAATGAGTGAGGAGCACAGATCCACACAAGAAGCTATATTTTGATGTGTGTCACTCCCACAATGCATCGCACAAAGTAGCTGACTACAGGCTTGCAGCATACCAATCACACAAGAGTGAATTTAGCTCACATATAACGAAATTTTGGTATAAAAAGGGTCATCACATAAGAGTGAATTCGCACATACAGAACCCGCATAAAGTGAGGGAAACCTGTACCCCGGGCATTTTCGGCCTGCCACAAAGGGGTGTGGTGAACCCTGTGCAGGTCATTCCTTTGAACCAGGACTGGTGCTGATCTTTTGTGGTTTTCATTTTTCCCCAGAGGGCTGGGTTGTGGGAGGCAGAGGCCACTGAAAGGGCATGACTGGGGCCACCGAAAACTTGAAATTCTGCTAAGTGGACAGAGGATAAAAAGACTAGGGTATGCTCTGTGGCCAAATGAGGCTGAGCTTGCCTGGACCATAAGGAAGGAGGATGGCAGGGGTAAAAACAGGACTCAAGGCCCCTATCTGCTTACGCAGCCAATATTGCAAGTTCTGGAACCTGAGGTCATGGGGTGTGACCAGAACTGAGCCACCCTCAACAGCAGGCCCCAAGCTAGAGGGCTCAGCAAGAGTAAAATTGGGATGAACCCAGGGAAGGGGAGCCTCAGACCAGACAGGGCCCACCTCTTCAAAAGCATGCCTTGCCCTCTGTGCAGCTTCCCCTACTAATTTTGACATCAAGATGAGGCAGGTGAGCCTATAGGAGAGAGAGACCAGAGGGTGTAGGCACTAGTAGGCAGGTGCCCTGTAGCAGCACTTATAAGCAGCCTACATTTATGAACAAAAACTTCCAGACACGAGTGAAATCAATGTAGAAAGGTGTCTGACCGAGTCTGCAGGATGCCTGAATGAAATAATAGCTCTGAGAAGAGAGATGTCACAGTCACCAACTATCCATGTTATCTCTGAAACCTAACGTTCACTCAGATCTCAGGGCAGAATCATAGAAATGTAGGGCTAGAGGGAACTTCAGGAACTCATTTATGCCAAGACCCTGCTGAAGGTAGGATTATCTCTGTCTGAACCATCTTAGACAGTGTCTTTCTACACTGCTCTTAAAGCTACAAAGAATGGAGATGAAACTGGAGATAGGCCTATTGAAAGTCTCTAGGTTAGGGTCAGAGAAGAGCAACAAGGGTGGTGTTGTGTTGGGGGTCTGCTAGAGACCACCAGACCAGGAAGAAGTGGTGGATGAGGCATTCTTTAAATGGCTAACAGAAGTTTCCTAATTACAGGCCCTGGTTCTTATGGGGGACTTCAATCAGCCTGACATCTGCTGGGTAGGCAATACAGCAGTACGCAGGCAATTCAGGAAGTTTTTGGCGAGTGTAGGAGCAAGTGCTGGAGCAGCTAACTAGGGCCCATGCTCTTCTTGACCTGCTACTTACAAACAAGGATGAATTGGTGGTTAATGTAGTAGTGGATGGCAACGTGGGCAGCAGCAGTGACCATGAGATGACTGAGTTCAGGATCCTGAGGAAAGGAAGGAAGGAAGGAGAACAGCTGAGTAAGGACCCTGGACTTCAGAAGAGCAGATTTATTTCAACTCACTTGGGGAATTCATAGGCAGGATCCCCTGGGAAGCCACAGTCCATCTCCCCACCAGGTGATCCAGCAGGGCGAAGGCATGCCAGGAAACAGCAGGGCAGTCTAAGAGCAGCAGGAACCTTGTTGTCTGGAGAGCTTCTCCAGGAAACAAATGAGAGGAAACAGGAAGGATCCAATCAGTAGCTGGGAGCCCCAGGCGGAGCAGAGGCCAGCAATAAGCCTTTCCCAGGTGGGGCCTCTTTCCTTGCTGTTTTGACTTCTTTCCTGAGCAGGCCTGGTAGAAGGCTGAACTGGTGCCTGGACCCTGAATCCCAGGGTCATGGATTCAGGAACTGGTCCTGACAGTGATTGTTTGTAGGGTGTCCCTTGTACCATTCCCCTTCTATCAGGACACCAGCCTGCCTGAGAGCGACTGGCACTGCTGATCATTGGCCACTTCCTCTCAGCCTAAGCAGATGCATCCAAGTGTAGCCTATGACAGCATGCTAGGCCAGGCGACGTGCTGGATTTCAGATTCAGTAGCTCTGGGCACCCCCTCAGGCAGGTCTGCTGACTGAGGTGTCCCATGGAGGGGTGTGTACCTCACCCTCACCACTGAAGAATTTAATCCAAACCCAATAAACACATTGGTTTCTTTATTATGTACAACTATATACAGAAAAAGAAATGATTAATCAAGAGCAGAAATATATATCAATAGTTAATAATAAAACCAACAGTTTGAATAGAATTTACAACTGCAACATTAGGTGAATACCTCCATCACACTGAGTGGTCCCACTTACATCAAATAACCACAATGATTACATTCACCTGGTAATAACCCTATAAAACACTTTCCCCCTCATAACCCAGGTTGATTTGCCTCTGGTCACACTCCCCTTCTCATAACAATAAATGGCAACTCAGCTTTAACTATGATTCACTACTAGATAGCAGAGGTGAGGCTTCTGCTGCTCTGGGGTAAGTGGACTCTGGTCTTCCTTGGTAACTCAGCAAAAACAAGTCTCAGATCAGCCACTGCAGGTAATAAGCTTTTTTTTGTTAGTTTCCTTCTGAAAAAATACATCTCCTGCAAACACTAGGGGTTGAGAGTCCCCTCACACAACCATGCAGAGTTGGGATTCTCACAGCCCACTCCCCCTCTGGGCTGTCTCTCTTCCCCCAGCACCTCCACATGCAGGCAGTGGATTCCCTATGCAGCTCTCTGTTCCTGCCATAGGAGCCTTTCCAGCCCAAACAGAGGGCTTCTCTCTGCAGGTCCCTGACCAAACAGCTTCTCGCAGCTCCCAGCTAGCTCACCAACCCCTCCCCACTCTTTGCCTGGGTACCTATGTCCCTGATTGCACAGCTCCAACCAGATGGGGGATCAGCTTCTCTTGGGATGACTCAGTCTCTTCTCCATCCTGATGTCTGCGCCCCAGCCAGCCTCAACTCCCATCCCTCTGCCCCCTCTCCCTCAAGCTGGTATTACTCTCCTTCAGCTTTTCCCTCCCTCAGCTTTTTATGTCTCCATAGTAGCCAATCAAAGCCTGGGGTTTGCAATGGGGGCTCTGGTCACAGTTCAAATGCCCCAGTAAAAAGCAGACAAGGTTCCTTGGGTGAATTTGATATCTTTTATTAGACCAACCCAAATAGTTGGAGAAAAGTTATTAAGCAAACTTTCGGGTTCAAAAACCCTTCGTCAGGCTAAGGAAGTGTCAGCAGTTGGTGTGTGCTCTTCCTGGATGGAATGAAAAGTGAAGAAGCCAGGGGCTGGGCTGGGGAGTCAGTTGCCAGGCAGATTATAATGTATCAAAAATCCAATGTCTATGTTTAGTCCCTGATCTCTAGTATCCAGCAGGTTGATGAAATGGAGCTCATAGGCTCGTCTCTGGAAAGTGTTGTGTAAGTTTCCCTTGAGGATCAGGACTGAGAGATTGGCGAGAGAGTGGCCCTCCTGTGAGAAATGTGCCCCCACCGGTAATTGGGTGTTTCTGTCTTTGATAGATTTCCGGTGTGCATTCATTCTGGTGCGCAGTTGTTGTCTGGTCTCTCCTACATATCTTCCATCAGGGCATTTGGTGCATTGGATGAGGTATACTACATTCCTGGAGGTGCAGCTGTAAGATCCTGGGATGCTGATGGTTCTGTTGTGGGGTGTAGTAATTGTGGGGGTGGTGGAGATGTGTTGGCAGGTTTTGCATGCATGCATTGTTCATAGCATACCCTCCACTCAGCTTGCAGCCAAACAAGCCTTTGCAGCTATTGCACAAGAATGCTGGCATGTTGAGTCCCCTCCATGAGGGGTTGGATTTTCAGCAACAAACCAGACCCAGGTATCCATGTGATCACTGGAGCAGTGTTGGGGGAGTGATTTGGCACACATCTGGGAGCTGGAGAACGGGGGCCTCGGTTCTCTTATTTGGCCTGGAAGAGCATGGAGAGCCATGCCCTCAGAGCTCTCTCATTTCTGGCACCCAGGCACACATGAAGCTCCCAGGAAATGGACCAGCCCTTACCCAGATTACAGTACAGGAATCGGTTTCAAAGCCTAGATCTCTGCACTGGATCATGGAGAAGGACAGCTGGGTAGCACACCTCATGTGGGGGCAGGGTCTGTCACAGAACCCCATCAGTCCCAAGGCAGGAGCAGCTAGTTTGCTTTCATTTTTTAATGTCAGAAGTTATCAGGGAACCTTGGCCCTGCTTCCTTCATCCCAGCTCTGCCTAGTTTTGCATAGGGGCTAGCATAGTTGCTTGCTCTATTGCTCCCCTCTGCCATGCTACACACGCCCATCAGTGCCAGCAAGGTGGGGCCATCTCCCTAAGTTTTGACTCTTGTTTATTTGACTCCATGTATTGCTGTGAAAATTAAATTCCAGCCCAGGTTCCTTGGGGCCTAGTGCTCCAGCCCGGCCACACAGGGTGGTGCAGGGCTCTTAGTGGTGACCCCTGCCAGCATGAATGGCTTGTACCCCCAGCGGCCGGGGGAGCACAGCGGCAGTAAGCGGGGGAGTTCCTGCAGATGCTGTCAGTGGCAGGGTGGAGAGCACCGACCAAGGGTTGGCAACTACCCACAGCTGCTGCCAGCAGTGGCCAGCAGGGATTGTGGACCACCCACAGACAGCAGCAGGGTGGTGAGCAGGCACTGCCAACACTACTGGCAGGGCCTTTTTGTAGGGGGTGCACCACCACACTCAGGGGGTGCATGTGCACCCGCGTGCACCCCCTACGCATCACCCCTGCCTGCCAGGGTGAAGTGATATGCATCATCCTGCAATGGGGTTTTCCCATTGTTGATTTTCAGGCAGTTCCCAGTTTCACCAGCGTCTCTCCCTGGAGAGAAGCTGAGGCTGAGAGCAGGCAGGAAACCAGGGGTGTAAGCAGAAGGGCTGGTATTGAGATTAGAATTCTGCCAGATACCAGGATGGACTTGTGATGGGCTAGCTGGTGGTGATTTGGCCCAGGGGTTTTGAAAGGGTAAAAGATGATTGGAAGGCTTGGGATTCCCTTTCCTCACCAATGAGGCCCCAGAGACTCACCCTCCATGTCTCCTGATTGGCCTCTTGGGTCACCCAGAGCGGGATAAAAGGGGCAGCGCAGCTGACTCAAGAGACCAGTGAGGGACCATAAGGAAGGAGTATGAAAGAGCTGGGTCAGCAGGGTGGGAGCAGTTGCCCCAGAAAAGCCTGAAGGAGCGGGACCTGCAGGCAGAAGTTGGGCCTCTCAGCAGTATGGTGTGCAGCTGGCAGGAGAGGCTCCCTGCTGGGCTCTAGGATCCCTCTATGAGAGGCTGCAACCAGCAGGAAAGTTTCCCCAGCTCTAGCAAGAAGCTGAGCAGTGACCTGAGAGGTTCCCAGCTCTGCTTCCAGCTCCTCCAGCAAGAGGCTAGGCAGCTCAATATGAGGCAGGGGCTCCTGGAAGGTCAACACCTCTAGCAGCTTGGAGCAGTTTTAGTACTGGTGTCTGTATAGTAGAGGTTCTGCCTACTGTGTGGGAGATCTGAGTTCAAGTTCCAGCTGGGCTAAGCAGGGGTGAATGAAGTGACAGGGAGAAATTCTTGTTGCAATGGAGGGGGTCATTGTGTTTTCCCTTTCCTCCCCCACCTCGGTACCTATACCCTATATCTCTTGTTATTTGAGGTTTTGTATTTTATATTTGTAAAATATAAAATACTTTATATTTAAGTATAAGTATATAATGCCAAACCCGGCATTATTTGTAAAATGCCGGGTTTGGCATTTTATATTTTGCCAACCAGCATTGTTTGTTGTGATGTTTGTGTTTTGCACTTTGTTAAACTGGTCTTTTGTCAACTGGATGAATATGTCTACAAATGTAAATGTCTAACCTTTAGTGAATCCCACCTCCTTGGGGCATTGTAGTGTCCCCTATACCCCCTGGTTTACACATGTTATGTTCCCATTATTGTTTTCCTCATTAAAAGGTATATGATTAAGTCCCCATTGGTGATCTGGCTCTGCTCTATAGGGGAAGGAGGGTCCCTACACCTCCCACAATGCTCGTGCACCTGCTCTGATCCCTTCAATTGGAGAGGGGGTATGTCTTGCAGTACCACCCGGGTTACAGACTTATAGAGAGCAGAATGTCATCATGGTAAGTGAGTAGCAGGGTGAGCACAGTGTGGTAGGTACAATGAGAACTGCCAGAGGGAGAAACCAGGCCCCTGGACCAGGGAAGTAGTCGGGTCCAAATGGGCCAAGGAAGTGACTGGGAAAGGAGCTAGGTCCTCATTTAGAGAACAGCTGTGTCTGCATGGGCCATTCTAGAGATACGAGTGGTCTGGGTATGGTATGAACCTCAGAGCCCAATAGGACCCCTGTACAAGGGGAGAAACAGGTTCTCTGTGGAGCAGCTCTTGGCCTGTGTGTCCTACTCCTGTGCCACAGATGCCTTCAATTAAGGGCTGGTCTCTGTGAGTGAGCCTCATGCACCTGCAATTCAGACTTCAGAGGAGGCAAGAATTAGAGTAAATAATTTGTTACACTGGAAAAGGGGCAGGGCTGGGGCTGGGGTTCACCAGCCATTTCCTCTGTGTCCTGCTGATAAGTGAGAAGTCTTCACTTAGGCCCAAGTAGCTCTCTAAGAGCTCATCAACTCCTGGGCCATGACTGAACCAGGAGAACCAATTCCAACACAAGCTATAGTGTAGATAAGATCAGCCTCTCTGAAGGGGCATGTCTATACCACGGCAGCAGCATATATCAGCTAGGACAGCTGCTCTGGGGTTCCAGAAACCCACTCCCAATGCAGAAACAATCCACTCCAGGGTTGTCTTCAGCACCTGCTTCCAAGGATAACAGGGACTGAGTTCTCAAGTGCAACTACACAGAGATGCCCCAGAAGGGTCTCCTTAGTGTATGCCCAGTCTGCAGTGTGCAAACGGGGCTGGGTGAGTGGGATGTGTTCAGAAGTATCCTTGGCAGCAGGAACAAAGCTTGGCTCAGTAAGGACCAGGTCATTTGGATAAATTGCCAGACCAGTGCCAGCTCCTAGCCAGAACCTGGAGAAAATAAAAGCTCCTCCCTGGCATTCCTTAACAGGCAGAACTTCTTTGCTCACAAAAACTCTGAGCCTCTACAGTGAGAGAGAGAAAGATCCATGTGTCTCCTTCCAATGCATCCCTCTCCAGACCCCAAGCAGCGACCTAACTGCAAAGTCTCTATGAGAAGAAATCAGGAGTACTGAGATCCTGCACTTGGAGCCCTACCTGCTAGAACCCAGTACCGACCACAAACCAAAGGCTTACTTTGTCCATTAACCCTCCTGCAAACACCTTTGTCCACAACTCAAGCACGTGCCTGGGTAGGTCACTGCCCTAGGGGAACAGGACAACAAAGCTGCCTATCATAATCCTTTTCCCGGAGGGAAGGAGTAGAGAAGCTTTAGCCCTCTGGAGCTTTTGGCCATGGGGCTGATATTAAAAATGAATTTCCAGAGCTTCCTCCAGGTCACAGAGTGACCAGCACTTCCTGTGCCTTAATCATGCAAGACCAACAAGCTGGGCAGAAAAACTGTCACTTTCATTCCTCACCCAAAGGCCTTTTTATGCCTCTGCCCATGCCAGGTTCAAGCACGGACCCCTGTGGCCAAGCCTTCTGGCTGGCAGAGCAGGACTGAGATCCCTCAGGCTCCACCTCCCTGCCCTGAGCTTCCATGCTGTGGATGGAGTCAGAGGCCCCTGCTGTGTAAAGCTGCTGGCATGTACTTCAAAGCATGGAGGACTAGATGCTGTTTCCAGCCAAACTTGTGTTAATCTGAAGTAAGCTCATTCATGTCAACACTGGGTGTGGAAGGGGGCCACTCTGGGCAGGAGAGGCCAGGAGCAAGCCCTGATGAAGCAGCAAAGGTGGGGTAAGTCAAGAGAGAGAGGATCACAGAGCCACAGGGGCTTGAGGAAGGGATCAGTCCTAACTTCAGACTTGCTGACAGGTAACACAAATCATTGGAGAGCTGCTGCCAGGCCTGTTTCTGTTTCTAACCAGTGACTGTGTAATGCAAAATTCAGGAACAGGCATGGGGGCTGGGACCAGAACCCAGGATGTCTTCTAGCTGAGAGCCCCCATCATTGGCTTCCTCTCACTTGCTCCCCTCCTAGCCCCATGACTCTTGCATTCTTGACTGCCAGTGGGCCAGGAGGGAGGGGGCCCCCAGGATTCTGTAGCCTGATGATTAGGGCCTCTCCTCCTAGGAAATGGGAGATGTAGGTTTGATGCCCTGAAACTCAGATCTCCCACTTTCTGAGCAAGTGCTCTAACCATCAGGATATTGTTCAAAAGATGGGCACTGCCACTGGCTGTGTTTGCAAGTGACTGAAGAGTTGTGCCTTGCACTGACCTGAATGCTGCTGGTATCAGTCAGATGTGTGGTGTGCTCTGCGAATGCCTTCCAGGTCTGTGACTTTGGCACAGGTTAGGCACCTCCCAGAATCTGTCTGGATTATGATGAGAAGTAGATAGGAATGAGGCACTTGATCCAGATCCCTCCGGCTTGCACAAGCCTGAAGGATCCCATCAGCACAAAATAGAGGCACCTGTGGCCACTGGAGTAGGGGTGCTCTGTATTGCTTTTGGTGCCTGAATCCTGTCTGAGAACAACTGGATTCTGGCTCTCAATTCCCCAAGTGTAATGTGACCCTAACCCCAGAAAACCAACTGTACTCGCATCCCTGCGTTGTGCAATCTGCCCTGTTCTGTGTACTGCCGAAGTAATTCCTGCAAAGGTTCCTACTCAGCGCTTGGACATGGTGTACTTACTGGCTTCTGTAAGCTCCAGGCAAACAGAGAGGGCCTCTTTTCAAATGGCACTAATGCAAGTGCCCATCATTTAAAACATCACCTGATGTATCTTACTGGGTCCTTTTCTTCTGTAGCAAGAATATGGAGCAACTGAGAAATAAACGACAGTTCTACTGCCTTTTAGGAAGAAAATTGGTCTGGCATTTACTACCAGAATAGCAGACACGGGGCCAAGTTTCTGTTTATGTAAATTGAAGTCAATACAGCTTCCTAAATTTGCACCAGCAGGCTTTGACCTGCCATAGTTATCTTTACTGTGCATGCCTCTGGAATTCATAATTGGCAATTACTCAGTTTATTAATGCATTGGTCTAATGTGTAAAGCAATGTGCCTTTTACATAATGCTGAACAATATGAGCTTTGTTTTCTGAGATGCTAATTAGATTCCTAAGTGCCACCCCTGGCTGCATCTCTGGGCCCGTCTACAGAGAAGGCAGAGTGCTCATTATAATAAGTACTAATGACTACATTTGAAAAGTGCAAAACTGTGGGTGGCAATAGGGGCATAAAGGGGGTGTGAACGGGTAGTTGAGCAGCTGTCCAAAGAATCATGGAAATGACTGGAAATCCTCAAATGATGAAAATGTTCAATTGTACTTTACAGAAAACATGGACAGAGGGGGTGTGTGTGCATGCAAGTGAGAATGTGTATGCACACATGTACACAAAAGTACAGATAAATGAATATATGTATATGCATGCATTTATGTGTATGCATATGAATGGATGCATATGACTCTGCATGTGAGTGTGTGCACATATCATAGAATCATAGAAAATTAGGGTTGGAAGGGACCTTGGGAGGTCATCTAGTTTAACCCCCTGCTCAAAGCAGGACCATCCCCAACTAGATCATTCCAGCCAGAGTTTTGTCAAGTTAGGCCTTAAACAATTTCAAAGATAGAGATTCCACCACCTCTCTTGGTAACCCATTCCAGTGCTTCACCAACCTCCTGGTGAGAGAGTTTTTCCTAATCTCCATGAGAAATGCATGCCCCTGGAGGCTGGGGGGGCACGGTGACCATCCTCAGGCAGCAGCAGGGCCATGGTGGCAGTGAGTGGGAAGCTCCCACAGGCTGCCACAGCAATGTCAGCAGCAGGGTGGCAGGGGTAAGCGCAGACCAGTGGTCGGCAACCACCTGCAGACATCGCCAGCATTGGCGGTGGCATCCAGCAGCAATCAGCAACTGCCCGCCGACACGGCAAGGGGTGAGGGTGGCGAGTGGCAACCTCCTGCAGGCACTGCTTGCAGTGTTGGCGGTGGTCACTCATAGGGGGTGCACTGCCAATCTCTGGGGGTGTGCATGTACCCGCGTGCACCCCCTACACGTCACCAATATCCAACCTAAACTTCTCTTGCTGCAACTTGAAACCATTGCTCCTTTTTCTATCATCTTCCACCACTGAGAACAGACTACCTCCATCCTCTGTGGAACAACCCTTCAGGTAGTTAAAGGCTATCAAATCCCCACCCTCAGTCTTCTCTAGACTAAATAAGCCCAGTTCCCTCCACCTTTCCTCAGAAATCACGTGCCCCAGCCCTTTGACCATTTTTCTTGCCCTTCCCTGGATTCTCTCCAACTTGTCCACATCCTTTCTGTAGTGGGTGGCCCAAAACTGAACACAGTACTCCAGATGTGGCCTCACCAGTGCAGAATAGAGCAGAATAATTACTTCCCTCCATCTATTGGCAATGCTTCTACTAATGTAAGGATGTATGTGTATACATGCATATGACTGTCTGAATGTGCATGTGTATTAGAGGGGGTTTCAAAGGAAATAGGCAGATCTCTGCTTTTCTGCTCCTGCCCACCATGTTGCCCTGGATATCTGCAAGCAAGCACAGGCAACAGGTGGAGCTAGTGGATCAAGTCCAGAGCATCCATCCCTGACCACAAGTAGTGCTCAGCTGACATGAGCTGAGCATGACACTTGCCAGTGGAAGCAGACCCTCTAACTCCAGAAGGGAGGGCCCCAGAGATGAGAAACCCTTCTAACAACCTGGAGAGGACAGATGGATGACTGCTCAGCACCTGGCTGCTCTGTAGGTCAGGGGTGGGCAAAGTTTGGGGGGGGGGGTGGGGAGGAAAAGAGGGCCACTTTAATGGAGCTTAGCTCCCTACTCCCCCCTTGCATAGTCTCCACCACCACTGCTCCCTGCTGCTCCATCATCTTGTGGGCCAAGGTCTCCCTCAGCAATATCACTGAGACTCCCCAGTTCCATAGGCCAGATAAAATGGCACCTCAGGTTGGATTCAGCCCACAAGCTGTAGGTTGCTGACCCCTGTAGCTGGTGACTTCCCAAACCAGATGCAGTGAAACAGGAGTGCTTGTGTCACTGGATGGCACTTTCCCAGGTTTTCCAGTCATGGACCTAGTTGGGCTGAAATATGCCCATCCCAAGTCTTCAGTGCCACTCATGCCTGGCAAAGCTCTGTACTTGCTGGGGGAATCACAAGGGAACACCCAGGAAGTCTGAGCCTCTCTAAGCACAGTTACCTATGCAAACACTGGACAAATGTCACATGTTGAGTACTGCAGCTGTGGAAAGTGAGATAACCACATGGCTGACAGCCTGCAATGAGTCCAGACTGCAAATCACATGCTGGCAGCTGTGAAAACAAGGGGCATAGTAATACTAAGAAAGGATCAGGAGAACACTATCCAGCAGAACATTTCCCTGCATCTCCCCATTCAGGTTCCAGGCCAGAACCAGCTGCAGGACTGCACTGAAGGAAGCACAGCAGCTAGAAGAAACACTTGCATGTTCATCTCTGCACAGGACCTGGCTTGCAGAGCGCCCCCACCCACGGCAGGCACACAAGGACAGGTGTGTGCCGTACAGGCAGGGACCCCACCCTTCTCCCTCCAGAGTGCCCATTCTCTGTCAGGTACATGTGATGGGGCAGGGCCAGAGTTCAGCCAGGGCAAACCATACTGGGACCAAGGTTTAGAGATGCTGACAGCAGAAAGCTTAGCCCTTGTTTCATCAGCCAGGGGAGAAGGGCCAAGGAGAAAGACTTATGCCAATGACCAAACACCTGATTCTGAAAGTATGTGCCTTGCAAGTCTACAAGGTCCCTTCCAGCCCCCCTAACAAAGTCCTTTCAGTCTTAGGTCAGTGAGCTGCTGTTTGACTGAGCAGAGCAAAAAGACAGACCTGGAGATTATGTGAGTGATAACATAAATGAGACTAATTAAACCAGTGACTGTGCAGTGCTGGCTCTGGTGTCACTCCCGCAGTGGCGTGGGGGTGCAGCATGGAGAAGCAGCCCTAACTGGCTGTGGTATAAGGCCCACTGATGTCACTGCAAGTAAAAGGGGTTTTAGCCAGGTTCAACCTGTCCCTGGGTAACGTCCCCTTTATATGGAGGCTCCATAGCCAGCACAGATCTGATGGAGTGCCTCCATGCCAGCCCCTTTCACAGACGCAGGCAGGGGAGCTGTTTGGGGACATTCTAAGACTGGGGAATAGAGGGAAGCCATATCCCAAAAATTAGCCTTTTCACTTGGACCTTGGGCATACGTGTTGCAAACTGCAACCAATGAAACCAAACATACATGTGCTTTACCACACACACCAAATAGCTGTGTAGAGCATGACTTCAACTGAATCTGGGAAAGCTGTGTGCTCACGGGGTCATTATCTATACTGTAAGTCATTTAGATCATGTGAAACCAGACCACAAAGTTACAACTGGGATGCTGGGACTTGTTCTGTGCAAGATCATCACAGTCAGGATCAGGGCCAGCCCCGTTTGAACCATCGGGCTCAGAGCCCAGCTGTCAAACTTTGTGCCATGTTTCCTCTTTGTAGAATGCAACTCCTTGTTTCTCTGCCTGGGGCAGGGGGGTCAGGATCCTCTTTCTGGGTCTGTTTTTTCTTTCCTTGTAGCTAATTCACCTGAGTATATAGTTACTTCAAAGGGCCAGTTATGTAGAAGTCCTCCAAGGTCTGCTGACTGCTAATTGGATTACTATGCTATAAAATGATTTATAATCAATTACTGAACAGATAACTAGTCAAGAGATTGACATAGATCTGCCTGCCTTTCAAGTTTCCATCTCCCAGCAACTAATTACCATTCAGCAAACAGTTTGCCAGTAACTAGTGTCCTGGTTGAAACATCTGCCTGAGAACCATCATCATTTCCAGCCTGAAGTCAGGTCTGTCAAAGATGCTGTGTTAGGACTGTGTTGACAGAATGAAAGCACACCGATCACAGGCAATCTTTCTTGCTATGGATGAGGGCTTGTGAGCTCCAAGTTACACTATGGAACCCAATCCAGTGCAGGCCTATTTTAATTAATGCCTTTGAACTGATAACTAACAGCTTCCCCTCAAGGGTGATTAAACAATTTGTGAAGTGTTTATAGAAAACCAAACCAGCACTGCAGGTTTGACATAATTGCAGCAGCCACCATTCCACTCGAAACAAAATACACCTGGCTCATTTGTTTTTTAAGAGGAACTATTTGGCTACTACAATTTAGAGCCCTGCCCACTGGGTCTGCTAAGCTTCTAAACCTTCAAATCCAATCCTACAGGTAAGAGACTGTCAGTGGAGTTCATCATCTCTTTAAATCAATCTAACCTAGGAATGATATGGGATGCTTCTGAAACAATCTACATTCCACTTCCTTTACTTCACAAAGTTTAGTCCCCACTATTGCTGCAGTTATACACTAGTTGTGTCATCAGCTTGAACAACAACCAGTTAGCTTGCACAAGTCTACATGTTCTACAGGCAATGACCATGACCTTGAATATATCAAGATATTTTTAAACCCCAAAAGCTTTCACATCAATATTTTTTTACGGTGAGCACCTCCAAAGTTTATCCGCAAAAGCTGGTTTCTAGGGGTATGCAAAATGGGCCCTATTTGATTCAGATTTGGATTCAGCCCAAATCAGGGGCAGTGATTCGGTTAGTTGATTCAGATCACCGTCCTTGATTCTATTCGGCCGAATCCGAATCTGAAGATTCGATGCTGATGTGGACATAGACACAGCTTTAAAAGTTTTTTGTATGTACCTCAACATACCAGCACGGCTTGTGAATGCTGTGATGCTGGGGCGCATGGAGCGTCCTACAGGAGTGCAGGGTGGGGCCCTCCACATGCTTGGCGGCGAACCCAGTCCACTTCCAGGTCCACCAGAGAGCACATGGGGGGCCCCCTGCACCCCCTCAGCTTGGCAATCGGCCGTGGAGGGACCCTGGGTACCCCCCAGACTCAGGAGGCACCAGTTGCTGAGCCAGGGGAAGGTATGGGGGGGCCCCCAGTGCATTCTCTGGTCAACCTGGAAGTGGACTGGAAGTGCTTCTGGTCCACTTCCAGGTCCGCTGCCGAGTGCGCTGGGGAGCCCCCATGCTCCTGTGGGACACTCCATGCACCCCAGCATCACAGCACTCACGAGCCCCTGCTACCTAGAGGTATATAGAAAAAACACTTAAAGCTGTGTCTATGTCCCAATCTCTGAATCTTTCCAAATCTCTCCGAATTGATTTGGAGGGTTCCAATTTGATTCAGAGAGATTAAAGGGTCTCCCGATTTGATTCAGAGATTCGGCCACCAAACTGGACCGAATCTCCGCCATATTGAATCAGGGACCGAAGCTTCACACAGCCCTATTAGTTTCTACTAAAAGTTGCCATAGACATTAGATTTTCCTGAAACAAAAGAAAATTAGAAGTTTCTAGACCAACACATCTTTTAAGAAACAATGTTTCAAAAATGTAAAAATTTTACTTGTCAGAAAGCTTTGTTTTGGTTTTAATTTTCTTTTCTCAAAGTGCCTCATCGAACTGACACCTACCTTATATAAACTCATTTGTCATATCCAAATTCCAGATCAAAAGAGAGAAAGGCTTTTCTTCTTCTTGCTGTTTAGTTGTAGGATTAGAAGTGGGTAAAATACAGGACTATTGTGATTCTTACTATTTCACCCTAGGCAGTTTTCTCATGGAAAGAATAAGCAAAAACTCTCACCTTGCTTATAATTTTGGAAGAAAACTCACACAACTTCTAATATTCTCTGAGAGATTCCATGGAATTGCTAAAAGTTTTAAAGTCTTTACAGTTAGTAACTGCCAAACCACCATTTAGACCAGGGCTGTTCAACTTTGGAGTGGCCGGGGGCTACAGCCATCTGGCTACCTGCCCCCTGGGCTGCACGCAGTCCTGTGCTGCCTGGTGGGCCCTGCCCCCATTGTACCATGCTAATGCCCCCACACTATGCACCATGCTACATGGCCACTCCCCATGCTTCACAACGAGCGCCACTCACACACTTTATCATGCAGCGTCCCCACAACACATGGAGTCCCCAGGTGCCCCTGAGCCACTCAGCCTCAGGTTCCCTCTGCCTTATGAGTTGTGCTGCCCTGTTCCAGGCCTAGAGGTGGATGCAGGAAGTGGAAGCCCAGAAACTCCAGTGCAAGCAGCTGGGATGGCAGGGGAGGACTGATGCTGGGACAGGTGCCCAGGGGCCACACATTTATCCTTTGGGACCTGCAGGCCGCTAATTGGACAGCCCTGGTTTAGACAGTGTTAGAATTAGTGTTAGAATTGTTTTCAGAAAATAAAGAACCACCAATAATTCAAAGTCTCATTACTCAGGAACACCTGCTGTAATTTGTGTAAGGATGTTGTATATATGGGAATAGGTGGACCAACAGTAAGTAGCCAATGGAGCAGGAACCTTAACATCAACATTGTAGCAAAAAAAAGAAAAAGGCCAGTGCAGCTGAAGGGAGGGGCCATCACCAGGGAGGACTATACCTTGGTTGCTCGGGGCTGTAGGGTGGCGGTCAGGAAGGCCAAGGGGGAGATGGAACTAGGACTAGCTACCTGGATCAAGGACAACAAGAAGTCCTTTTCTAAATACATAGCGGGTAAAAAGAAGGTACTGGGTAACGTGGGGCCTCTGCAGGACACTCTAGGAAATCTGGTTGTCGCACCAGACAGCAAAGCTAACCTATTTAACAATTTCTTTGCCTCCATTTTTCTGAGCAGGGACTGGGTCATCTCCACCCCCACCGGGACCCCCTCAGGCCCCAAGGGAGGCACACCCAGGCCTAGGGTCAGTGAGGACCTCATCAGGGAACTTCTGGAGGGACTGGACGTATTTAAATCAGCTGGTCCTGACGATCTCCACCCCAGAGTGCTGAGGGAATTAGCAGAAGTCATTGCAGGACCCCTGGCACAGCTTTACAAGCACTCATGGTGCTCTGGCATGGTGCCAGAGGAACATGGGTTCATTAGAGGCAGGTCCTGTCAGACCAACCTGGTGGCCTTCTATGACCAGGTCACAAACTCCTTAGATGTAGGTGTAGCAGTGGACGTAGTCTTTCTGGACTTTAGGAAGGCCTTCGACACTGTCTCTCACCCCATTCTCATTAAAAAACTAGGGAACTGTGGTGTCGACACCTACAGTCAAATGGGTCACTAGTTAGCCAGAGGGCCACACCCAGACAGTGGTGGTGGATGGGTCTTTTTCGACCTGGAGGGATGTGGGCAGTGGGGTCCCCCAGGACTCGGTCCTCGGACCCGCACTGTTCAATATCTTCATCAGCGACTTGGATGCGGGTATAAAAAGCACCCTGTTCAAATTCGCAGATGACACTAAGATGTGGGGAGAAGTGGGAATGCTAGAAGGGAGGAATAGGCTGCAATCAGACCTAGACAGGTTACAGGGGTGGGTGGATGAGAACAGGATGGGTTTCAACACTGACAAATGCAAGGTGCTGCACCTGGGGAGGAGGAACCAGCAGCATACCTACAAGCTGGGGAACTCCCTCCTCATCAGTGCAGGGGCAGAAAAGGATCTTGGAATCATTATTGATGCCAAAATGAACATGGGCCAGCAGTATGGGTACACGGTCAGGAAGGCCAACCGCACCTTGTAGTGCATCGACAGATGCATCTTGAGCAGGTCCAAGGAGGTGATCCTCCCCCTCTACACGACACTGGTCAGGCTGCAGTTGCAGTACTGCATCCAGTTCTGGGCGCCGCACTTCAGGAGGGATGTGGACAGCATTGAGAGGATCCAGAGGAGGGCCATTCACATGATCGGGTCAGCAGGGCAGGCCCTACGAGGAGAGGTTAAGGGATCTGAACCTGTTAAGCCTCCACAAGAGAAGGCTGTCAGGGGGACCAGCAGGCTATGGGCGAGTCCCTGTTCCCCTGAGTGCTACCAGGAGTGACAAGAAATAATTGTCATAAGCTGGCAGAGTGTAGATTCAGGCTAGATATCAGGAGGCGTTACTTCACTGTCAGGGCGGCTAGGATCTGGAACCAACTTCCAAGGGAAGTGGTGCTGGCTCCTACCCTGGGGTTCTTTAAGAGAAAGGTGGATGAACACCTTGCCGGGGTCTTTTGACCCCAGTACTCTTTCCTGCCATGGCAGGGGGTTGGACTTGATGATCTGCTCAGGTCCCTTCCGACCGTACCAACTATGAATTGAGAGCAGTGTAAAGACAGGTATAGTATCCTGGCAAGGGCAGGTAAAACTGTCTCAGAGCTTGCAAAATAGGGAATGTAAAAACGAGATTAAAGGCTGGACAGTCTGGCTTCCCACTACAGCTGTTTAAAATGTTCCCAACAGAATGCACGTCTTCTGGATGATGCCATTTCTTTGACATCAGAATTCCCCACAAGAACATACTGATCTTGAAGGAAACATAAAGAAGTCGAGAGTTCATTCTAGTTTGATGTTTTCTGACTAAAACATTTCTATTTGTTGAGGTAACTCATAGCATAAAATAAATCAGGTGAAATCATACCAGTTTGAAACAAAATATTTTTATTGACTCAAAACAATTTTTCAATAAGGTTTGCTTTAAGGGAAGTTTCTTTTATTTTTTTGTCTCCTGTTTTAGGGGGCACATTTCCAAAATTTTAAACTGTTGGAATATCCTCTAGCATGAAAATAAGAATTCTACTTTCGGTTGAGTGGGAGGCTCAGGATAGGTGAGCAACAGCCTCCAATGGACATGGCAGCTACCCGCCTTATCACTGCTGAAAAAGTGTGGGGGAAATAAAAGAGCTGTGGATTGAGGGAGACAGCATGGAGTTAGATACAAAGAATAAACCAGGATGAGTACAGGCTTCTTTCAGGCCCAGCAGGGAACACAGATGGGACCTGGCTCCTGTATTCCTGGTTGTTGTGAGGACATAGCTGTAATGAGCCAAGGCCCAGCTGGGGCTGATGTGCAGGGATCTGCCATGGAAAAACATGAAAAAAAAACCCATGCATTTTTCTCATTTTAAGGAGAAAAACATGGATTTTCTTCTTTAAAGGAGAAAAACACAGCAAACAGTGACTTTCCCCTTGCAGGCAAGCAGAGTTCCAGCCTGCAAGGGCCTGGGGGGAGCAGGAGCAGGGCGGTCAGTCAGGGGCTGATCCCACAGCTCCCTGTGGGGGTGGGGGTGGGATGGGATTAAGACCTTCATAATGAGGAAGGGAGGGAGGTGGGTAGGGCTGGGGTCACTGCCCAGCTGGGGCAGTGTGTGGGTCCTGGGGCTTAGGGTTCAGGGCCAGGGCAGGAACGTGCAGCTGCACGGCCCAGGCAGGGAGCAGGATGGAGCTGTGGGCAGCTCATCTGAGGGATGACAGAGGGGGATGGCTCCCCACCACTGTGCGCACTCCCAGGGGAGCCTGGGGGCACGTGCCCCCCAGACTTTTGCATGGGGTGGGGGCAGGTATGGGCTGTCCACTGCAGGCTCGGGGCTCCCAGTCCTAATGCCCTCCCCCTGGGAGCTTCTGTTGTTGCCCTGTGGGGTCAGGCCAACTCTCAAGATCTCAATATTGTGCTGTTAGACAGGAGGGTGTGACACTATTGCACATATACAAACACACAAATCAGTTAGGTGTATACACACGTATACACACACACACACACACACACACACACACACACACACACACACACACACTACCAGCTCACACACATACACACACAAACACGC
>NW_005843244.1:54761-55525 GCF_000455745.1 Alligator sinensis | reverse complement strand
CACACTCACACCCTGACCAGTTCACACACATACAACCCACCTACACAGAGGTAAGTTCCTAACTGGGATGGTACAGTATGTATGTGTGTGCTTGGGGTACCTGGGATAAGGTTAAGGTGAGAGAGAGAGTTAACGTTTAGGGAGTGAAAGTTGCCAGAACCAGGATTAGAACCAGTGGACTAGAGAGAAGCTGACTGAGGAACTGAGGTTTGGGTTTACTTAAGATCAAGTGGCCCCAGGGTTACTTGAAGTCATTCGTGCATGGGAGGGGAAAAAAAAGAAGCCTGGTGCCAAGGAGGAGACAGCCAGGAAAGAGAGAGAGACAGAAACCTGGTAGCTTGGGGCTGGAAACTGAGGCAGACAGCTGAGATATTGGGGGGTGGGGGAAGGGGGCAGATAAGTGGTGGCAAGGAGGAGACAGCCAGGAAAGAAACTGAGGCAGAAACTAAGAAACAAAGAAACTGTTGGTCAGGGGAAAAGTCAGTGGGGATAAGACAGTGGCAAAGAAACAGGGGGTTTGGAGGCATAGAGGAGCTCAGGACAGGTGTTGGAGGTGGCAGTGAGCCAGAAGCAGGAGAGGGAGAAATGAGACAGAAGTTAGAGGGGTGAGGAGCAGAGATTGGAGCAGGGCTGAACCATAGTAAAGCAAAACCCAACTCAGGGGTCCAAATAACAGGTTTATTAAACAGGCAACATGATACACAGCCCCATGAAGTTATTGGTTCACACACACACACACACACACACACACACACACACACACA
>NW_005843244.1:52912-54537 GCF_000455745.1 Alligator sinensis | reverse complement strand
CCAAGGAGTCAGTCTTCACTACCCCTTTTTATGGGGCAGACTACCTCTGATCTCCTATGGGGAGGGCCTGTCCAGGCAAGGTCAGTCCTGTTCCAGAGGGTCCGGGTGTTCTTACTGAGCATGTGCAGCCTGGCACAATGGTGGGTTGCCTCATCTTTTGTTTCTTGAATGCTGAGTGTGGTTCCAAGGGTTGAGTTGTTGGTCCAGGTATTGGTGTTGATGGTTTGGTCATTCAGAGGGAGCTATTTTTAGACCTACTGCCATTGTCTCTCAAGCACCCTCATTCATCCCCATTCATTCAGGAACCAAGTTACATAGGAGGGGTAGGTATGAGTCATGGGTTACACAACCAGGCCTGGGGACAGGATGGTGTCATATTGAATGCTTATAATAGTTGCCCATTAGCCAGTTTAGAAAAAGACAAGATTCATCTTCTTATCTAGGCCATCATTTTGGCCTACGTGCGGAAGGTTCGGGCTTTGCTCAAAGTCTTAACTCTTGAATTTTATCTTTAGAGGCCTTTAACAAGGTTAACCTAAAAATGACCCTTAAGCAAACATCCCACATTCCGAGAAATCAAACCCTAGGAGCCTTTGAAAAGATTGGAAAGAAAGGAAATTCCCCGAAGTAATTAAATGGTGAACAAAAGAAACTGAACCCAGCAGAAATCTGTTAAGTAAGATCCGAGCCCAAATTTGGGAGTAGTGACAGGTTTGGGTAGGAGGGGCCCAAGACGGCAACTTACTTAATAAAAACTGTAACCTACTGTCCCAATTTGGAGGTAACCTCACTTGCAGAACAACGAAGGAAGAATCGCAAGTGTAGGCCAGATCAGACTGATCACCTGAACCACCCTCTACGTGAACACGAATCTCTTAGTTCACGCTGAAGCCACGGAGTGCCTGAAAGGGACTGAAGGAAGGGGACTCAGTCCTATCAGTATTGAGGCCAGCCCATTGAACCGTACTACTGAGGAATGAAAGCATATCTAGGTGTTTGGCTTCTCGGAATTCTAGGATTGTAAGTATATCATAAAAATAATAGTATTGATTCAAATTTATCTTTTAGTTGTAATTGTGTGCAATCATTGTGAAATCGTGCAAGTAGCTAAAAAATTCCCCAGCCAGTGCATCAAACGAATCAGTAAGTTGTGTGGGATGTTCTCTATTCCATAACCCACTAGAGACAGATGGAGACTTGACAAACAAAATGGAAACTTGACATGACTTATGCTAACTTACATATGTAGTAATATATGTAATAACAGTAATATAGAACAGTAAAAATCAATATAAACATATAAATTATACAATAACAATAACAAGAAGGAGAAAAAACAAATCAAATACAACTTGCTACCAAAATAAAATGCTGAAGCTTATCTTATGTCTTAGCTCACTTATACTTATCTATAGGGAATAGAGAGGGAGAGAAAAAGTCAGAAATGGTTGGGTAAGGGAAGGAAATGCATTTTAAAATAAATTAAAAACAAAACAAAACTGGGGTTTGGCTACATTGTGGCCTAGTGAGCAGGACCCAGTGCATCAGGACAGAGTAGGGTGGTGAAGCTCAGTACCACCACCAGGAGCCCCACACTGCCATGCTGAGGCATCCCCTGCCCTCCT
>NW_005843244.1:49904-52881 GCF_000455745.1 Alligator sinensis | reverse complement strand
TGGCAGCATGGAACTGTGCCCCACACTGCTGCCAGGTGGGCAGGGGCACCATGCCACGGTGGTGTGGGACTCCCGATAGTGGCACCGAGCCTCCCCCCTCCATTCTGCTCTCCCACTCTGGGTCTTGCTCTCTGGGACATGGAGGTCCCCAGGGGCAGGGCAGCTGGGCAGTGAACCCCAAACCCGCAGCCACCAGCCCACATCTGCCCCTCCACCACAGGCTCCTCTCACAGGTGGCAGCTTGGGCTTAGGCACTGCTGGTGGGGGCGGGAGGCTGCAGACCTGGGTTCATGGCCTCCTACCCCTGGTAGCTGGCAGACCCCTTCAGCAGGGCTAGGGGAGTGGGGGGGCTGTGTGTGGGGAGTGAGGAGCGCTGGCAGGGCTGGGTGACTGTGGCTTGGGAGTGAGGGGCAATGTCATGGACAGGTGTGACAGGGTGGCGAGGGAAAGTACAAGGAAAACCCCGCTTGTATTCACTCACTTACATGCGGAGCATGTCCAGCCCCAAGACTGCTGTTCCCTCCAGGAGCCGAGCAAGCTGGACAGGGGCTGTCTCTCACTTCCAGGTGTGCTGGATGGGCCAATCGGGCCAAGTGCTGAGGCCCCATGGAAGGGAATTGCTAGTGAGGGAGGTAAGGTTCTTTGTTTGGGGGCAGGGTCTAAAAATCACACAGGCCCTGATGCCTATCCACCTTACAGTCAATTCATCCAGCCCATACTTCCTTAGCTCGCCTGCAAGAATGCTGTGAGAGACTGTATCAAAAGCCTTGCTAAAATCAAAGTATACCACATTCACTGGTCTCCCCACATCCACAGAGCCAGTCATCTCATCATAGAAGACAATTATGTTGGTCAAACATGACTTGCCCTTAGTGAATCCATGTTAACTATTCCTAATCACCTCCGTCTCCTCCAAGTGCTTAGAAATGGATTACTTGAGGACCTGCTCCATGATTTTTCCAGGGACTGAGGTATGGGTGACTGGTCTGTAGTTTCCTGAATCCTCCTTATTCCCTTCCTTAAATATGGGCACTATGTTTGCCCTTTTCCAATCATCTAGGACCTCTCCAAATTGCCATGAGTTTTAAAAGATGATAGCCAGTGGCTCTGCAAACACATCAACCAACTCCCTCACTACCCTTGGGTGCATCACATCCAGCACCATGGACTTTTGTAAGTCCAGCTATTCTAAATAGTCCCTAACCTGTTCTTTTGCCACTCTTCACTGCTCACCTTCTACCCAGATGGTGCTGCCCAGGGCAGTAGCCTGGGAGGCAGCTGACCTTGCCTGTGAAGACTGAGGTGAAAAAGGTATTGAGTACTTCAGCCTTTTCTGCATCCTCTGTCACTAGGTTGCCTCCTCTATTCAGTAAGGGACTAACACTTTCCCCAATCCTCCTCTTGTTACTGACATAGCTGTATCCTTGTTATCCTTCACATCCCTTGTTAGCTGCAACTCCAATTGTGCTTTGCCTTCCTGACTTCATCCCAGTATGCCCAAGCACTGCATTTATACTCGTCCCTAGTTGTTTGTACAAGTTTCCACTACTTATAAGTTTCCTTTCTGTAATTCAGTTTACTGAAGAGTTCCCTGATAAGCAAACCGGGTCTTCTGCCATACTTGTTACTCTTCCTGCACATAAGGATAGTTTATTATTGCACTTGCAGTAAGATATCTTTAGAGTACAGTCAGCTCTCCTGGGCTCTTCTCCCCATCACATTGAGGACTTTCATAGACCAAAGAGTTGTGAGTTCAAACCTGGGGGTGTGCCCAGACTCCTGGCTGGACCCCCCACATCCAGGAATTGTCACTTTCACTACATGACACATGCAAGCTGCCATGGTCCCAAGAACCAAACAGAATAGTGGCAAGGCTCCAGGATGAAAAGTTGGGGTCTCAGCATGGCATGCCAGATTTAGGCCCTGATTTTAATCGGAGCACTCTGAGTGTGTCTCCTGGGTAGTGCATGATGCTGGTAGGCAAAAGGGGGGTGTTTTTGGCTGCCTATGGCCTTTTCTTGCAGGGCACAGGCCCATCCATCAAGGGTTTGAATTTTTTATTTATTTATTTATTTTTATAAAGTTTGGACTGGAGGTGGGCAAACATATGTATGTGACTGTGGGGCTGGGGGAGGCAGAGACATGGGAGAGAGACTGGTACTGGTCTAGTTGTTTGGCCTACAGGGGAGCGTGGTGACTCCAGGGCCCTAGAGTTGCAAGTTCCTGGCTGGACGCCCTAGTCAATTTTTTTGTTTTTTTTTCACCATGACACATGGAAGCTGCCATGGTCCCCAGAACCAAACGTAGCGGCAAGGCTCCGGGTCAGAAAGTTGGGGCCTCAGTGTGGCATGCTGAGGCCCAGACTTAGGCCCTGGCTTCAATCGGAGCACTCTGAATGTGTGTGAGAAAGGGGAACTTGTGGGGGCCAAAATGGGGTTTTTTTGTTCTTTTTGAATTTGGGGGCAGATGAGACTATTGAGCCCTGAGCACGAAGAAGCCAGCAGCCCTGGAGGCTTTTGTTGTACCTCCGGGGCAGTGCCTGATGCTGGCAGGCAAAAGGGGGGGGGGGGGGGATGTTTGTGGCTGCCTATGGCCTCTTCTTGCAGGACACAGGCCTGTCCATCAAGGGTTTGAATTGTTTTGTTTTAAGTGTGGGCTGGAGGTGGGCAAACGTATGTATGTGAGTGTGGTGCTGGGGGAGGCATGGATGTGGGAAAGAGCTTGGGCTTGGCCTGGCTGTCTGGCCTGGACCAGGGACCCTGAGGCAGCAGTGAAGTGTTGTGAGGTGATGACAATACCGGGTTGCAGAGGAGGAGATGATCCAGACTGAACCTGTACCCCTCACTGATGAAGAGGAAAGAGCATTGACGATGGGGTGGAGAGTAGAAGACAGAGGTTTGTGGTGTGTTTGAGAACCCACTGTGCTTTTTGTGATGGACCTGCAAGGCATTAGTTGTCAAGGCTGGGGTTTAGCCAG
>NW_005843244.1:46305-49894 GCF_000455745.1 Alligator sinensis | reverse complement strand
CTGAAGATACAAGTGGAGTTCCTCAGTAGCATAATAGTACAGCCAATGGGCTTAGATTGGGAGATTAGCTTTTGAGACCATAGGGTGTGTGTAGACAAAACGGGGGCCCTAGATTGAAGTGGTGGGTTTTTAAAAACAACACCTCAATTTAGGGCCCTTTAAATCCCCATGTTGTGCACACACGTGCCTCTCTGGTGGCAGGCAGAGCGGTCCCTGGGTGGTGCTTCCCTCCACAGCAACAGCAGTCTCCCCTACCCAGGCGCCTCCCACCTGCAGGCACCCAGTTCGGGCAATCCCGGGAGGGCACCAGAGCCATGGAGGGAAGCACCAGGCCCCCACGCAGCTCAGGCAGGCAGGCTCCAGGAGAAAAAAAAAAAAAGCTCGAGTGGAGCCTGCCTTACTGGGCTGCTGCCAGGCTGCCTGCACGGGCTTCCTGAAGAGCCTATGAGTTGCATTGAGCCTGGTACTTTGCTCCGCGGCTGTATGGCAGCAGTTTGCTGTTCTCCAAGTCATTTAAGGTGCATTATGCCACCGAATTTGCTACAGCAGCTGGAATTACTGCACAATACACCACTGACGTGTGTAAACACCAACACCATTAAAGCAATGCAAAAGCATTTAACCCATTTTAAAGTCTTGTGCACACATGCCCCTCATTTAATCTACACATGGCCATAGTTCCAACACTGGTTTTTAGGATACATACCAAGAATTTAGAAAGGACCCTACCCTTTATTTTTTTTCAATTTTGGAGCAGCTGTAGACTCCCTGGAGCAGGTGGTGATAGTGAAGCTATGGAGGAGGATGTGAAAATGTGGCTGGAGAGGTACTGCAAAAAAGTGGGTTACATAGAGAAGATGTGAGATGTGGATTATGTTTGGACTGCAACTGGGCTTACCTTTGTGTTGTGGATGTGGATGGACCCCACATGCTATGGGGGTTGAGGCATCCCTGCAGGGATCGCTTTAGGGTCCCAAAAGGGGATAATCTTTTACCATGGACAGTCCAAACTGTATCATAAGTGTGGCAAGCACAGGCATCTTGCTGTAGCTTGCATGCAAACTTTGTGCTCCCTGCCCAGGGAGAATGGTCATAAAGCAAAAGACTGTTGCCAAGGATAGGTATATAATCTGTGTGGGAAGACGGGTCACATGTTCCGATCTTGCCCAAAATCTTTTTCTGAACGTCTTGAGAAGTAGGAGAATAGCTGATGCAGGGGACAGGAGGAGAGGGAAAAGGAGGGCAGGGAACACAAGAAGAACAATGGGGAAAATGAAAAGAAATGAAGCAGGAGGGGAAAGAGGAGGAGCTGTTGCAGCAAAGAAGAGGTGAAGGTGGTGGAGGAGACCCCACAGCAGTGCCAGGAAGAGATTTTTCGAGGCATTTCTCCAGTTGGGGATGTTGTTGGAAGAAGGGGAGGAGGAAGAAGAAGAGGAACAAGGAAGGACTAATGTCCAAAGAATGGGGTGGACTAAGAAGAAGAAGAAAGAGAGGAGGGCAATGGCTTACTGAAAGTGCAAAAAGGAAAATGGAGGACTGACAAACACAGGAAGAATGGAGGAAGAGGCAAAAAAAAAAAAAAAAAAAAAAAAAAAAAAAAAAAAAAAAAAAAGGGGAAACCCCAAAACCCAAATAGGTGTAACCCCAGTACACCCAAGGGTGTGCCCTATTCTCAATTGAATGGGATGTGTAGGCAGGAGGGGGTGCTGTGAGAGGAATGCCAGCATTTCAAGCAGATCCCTCTTTCCTCTATAGAGTTAGCCCAAGCCCAAAGTTCTTAACTATATACAATTTATTAAGTTATAATACACAAACTGAATATCATATACATACATTTACACAGTGAACACTAACCAATAACCAAGGTCAACCCCTAAATAACACTATTTACAACATCACAAGACAGCATTTCAATACAAAATATAAGGCGCAAACATGAACTACCTTAACATCTGTTCCTTAATATAGTCCCTGGCCCATGGCTAGAGATAGTCCTCCTTCCAATGGGGTCCATTGTGGGTGTTCAGGGAGCACCAGGGGCTCCTCCCCTTAGGGCCTTGACTAGGTGGGGTGCTGCTCACCCAGCCCGTTCTCTGGGTTTGCCTGCCCCAAATGTCTTTCAACACTATTTACAACATCACAAGACAGCATTTCAATACAAAATATAAGGCGCAAACATGAACTACCTTAACATCTGTTCCTTAATATAGTCCCTGGCCCATGGCTCCTCCCCACCCTGTGCCCTGCTCTGGGCACCGAGGGATCAGCTCCTGCACCACTGCTGCTGGCTCCTGGGTGCTGGGTCTCACGCTGCAGCACTGCCATTTCCCCATGCCCTGGCTTGTCTCTCTTAGCACAGGCCAGGCCCTTCAGGCTCCGGTTGGCTGTCCTCATACCAGGTGGCTAACCCAAGCAGCCTCTGCTGCTCCCTGGCTCCCAAGACTCAGGCCCTTGTGCCGCCCTGTGTACCGTGGGACCTGGCCTCTTGCTGGGAGATGGGGCCTGAGTCACCTCACTGCAGCCCCAAGGCCTTTGTCCTGTGCGCTGCCCCATGCACTGTGTGGCCTGCTGGCCCTGCCAGGGTTGCAGGCTCGAGAAAACAGCTTGCAGCTCCCAAAGCCTGGGCTCTGTGCGCCAAACTGCACACCATGATGGGCCCAAGCAGTCTCACACCACTTCCAGGGTCGGGTCTCCACGCACTGTCCCTGTGCACCGTCAACAGCTTGAGTGGTCTCGCACTGCTCCCAAGGCTGCTCCTCCAGTGGCAGCTTCAGGATCCTTGGGCCTTTTGCCCACTGGGGGAGAGCTCCCCAACTTTTCTTGGCTCCACTCTTCTTGAGTCCCTCGTTGCATCTGCCCCTTGTGCCGGGCACGCAGCTCCTTTTATATGCTCCAGGGCTCCACCCCTGAAGTCTTCCGGACCTGACAGTTTACAGTCTTCAATCAGGTCCAGGAGCGCTCTTCTCCTCCTCCCCTCAGGAAAGGGTGTGACTTTATTTCTCCTGCTGACTCCTTATTGGTGGATAGGCTCCACCAATCAAAACAGCAGGATCTCAAGCCTGGGACTCTGAAAGGTGAGCCTGCTACATAAGGAAAGGCAGACAACTGGAGCTGGGGCAGGAGTAGGAGGAATTTTCCTCTGGAGAGGCCCCACAACCAGAAAGGGTTCAGAAAGGTGGCTGTGCCTTAAAGAAATGATCCTTCGGGCACAGAGGGAGACGATCCTGATGAGGGGAAAAAGGGGGGAAGGGGCCAAGAGCTTTCCTTGGCTGACCAGAGAAATCCAGAGCAGTTTACAGGCTAAAAGGGGGGCATCTAAAAAGTGGAAACGGGGAGAGATTACTAAAGAGGAGTATACCTCCTCTGCTCGTGCTTGTAGGGAGGCAGTTAGACAGGCCAAAGCTACTGTGGAGCTGAGGATGGCATCCCAAGTTAAGGATAACAAAAAATTGTTCTTTAAATATATAGGGAGTAAAAGGAAGGCCCAGGGAGGAATAGGACTCCTACTAAATGGGCAGAAGCAATTGGTGATGGACAGGGGGGACAAGGCTGAACTCCTCAATGAGTTCTTTGCCTCAGTGTTCCTAAG
>NW_005843244.1:27672-44858 GCF_000455745.1 Alligator sinensis | reverse complement strand
GGTTGGATACCCATCTGGCTGGTGTCATCTAGACCCAGCACGCTTTCCTGCCTATGCAGGGGGTTGGACTCGATGGTCTATTGAGGTCCCTTCCGACCCTAACATCTATGAACCTTACCTGGAGTCCCCTTCTGGAAGTCCTTCCTAATTTCCAAGCTAAATTCTCCTCTAGATTAATTTCAACCTATTCCTTTGAGCTGTATCTGCTTCTGCTACTGCAGGGCATGGGAATGGCCTGGCTAGATCAGTCTGGCCATGTAGTCCAGGATCTAGTCACTGATGGTCACCAAGGCTAAGCATCTCACAGGAACCTTCTGAGGTCCTTGTAATGGTTGGTTCTGGGGAAGTCTGTCCCAAAAGGACATTACTTTCTAACTACAAATCTCATGGCTGTTTTGTGGCTTGAAGTCGGAGTCTTCCATCTTCTGTCCAGGTTGACAGATCACCATCTCTGGGCTTGTGGTTCTGTCCCCATCCTATGGCTTTTAGCTTGCTCCTTGGGGCTAGACTGGAGAGCTACAAGGAGCAAGTGAGGCCTTTGCCCCTTACAAAGAGCAAGTGAACCTGCACATGCTTCCTCAGCCTGGTGAAGGGTATTTAAACCTGAAAGCTTGCTAAGAAGAATGTTACCAACTATCTGAGTTGGTCTAATAAAAAACATCAGATTTATGAAAGAACCTTGTCTGAGCAAGATAGGATGCACTTTTAGCATCCACAGGAACATGAATTGCTTTGTTGACACATCAGCAAAGGTGAAATGCCCTACAAGCAGGAGAATGAAGGGAAGTTGAATCAGAAGAGCATAAAAATAGAGATGGGAGTATGAACAAGGTGGTGTCAGTGTCTTGGAGGAGAGTCTGGGGGAAAGGAGCTTCAGGACTCAGCAGCTGAATAGGCTGAAAAGAAAATAGTGGAGAGTAGTATATAGGGTAAATGTAACAGGGAGCCTACTTGGGCTGATCTCCATGGCCCGCCCACCTGTTCTTGGACCAACCACCCGCCTTCTGTCCACCATGCCTTGATGTTAATTGATTAATTAATTGATGTCAATTAAGCGGGAGGCTACCCATTTTGGTGCCCTGATGCCAGGGGGCGCTCTCTGTGGCTCCTTTCCTCCCCTATACCGCAGCCCAAGCCTTGCAGATGGCATCTTGATTTTCACATAATCACCAGCCCCCACACTGGGCCCCCGAATCCTCCTAACAGGACCCCTCCACGATCCCTCCACTCAGGCGGCCTCTTCACCTTCATTCAGGCTACCTAGCCCCCTGAAACCATTTTCCCCTCTCAGGTGTGGTCCACCCGGGACCTCTGGCTACCAGCCCTGGCCCACCTCCAGGCCAGTCGGGACCCCAGGCCCCTGGCTCTTGGGCGTCCCTCATGGTGGGCCCCTGGCCCTTTTGA
The DNA here is from genome assembly GCF_000455745.1 of Alligator sinensis. Classification (NCBI taxonomy): domain Eukaryota; kingdom Metazoa; phylum Chordata; order Crocodylia; family Alligatoridae; genus Alligator; species Alligator sinensis. The sequence continues at coordinate 43,454 of NW_005843244.1, read as the reverse complement.
CCATCCTGGTCCTGGCCCCAGCATGGGCCAGTCGAGGGTACTCTCTCGTTCGGGTCGGGTCTCTAGCTCCTCACTCTCCCAGGGTCTGCCCTTTGGGCCCTTCACACAAACAGGGTTACCCACCTGGTGGTGGGGGCTAGGGGTTAAGGCGCCCCAACCCGCCTTTCACCGGGGTAGTAACTGGCCTGGCATTTCCTGGGGGCTCCCACACCACTGAGAGCCCCACCAGGCCACCCACTCCCGGCAGGGTGCAGTTTTAGGTCATGCCCAGGACCAGGAGCCTCCTAACCATCCCCTACAGCTCCTCCCTTACCTCCAGATGTAGATCTGCAGCCCTCCAGCCAGGCAATGTTGTTGCCTGCCTCCAGCAGCCAAACTGCCCTGTTTATATAGACAGCCCCTGACTCAAAATGGCTGCCCTCATCAGGCACCTGGTGGCTGCCAGCTCCAGGCCCTTAAAGTGGCAGGCACACCTAGTGCCCTGCCACAGTACACCACCTGTCAAATTGATAAGCCCCTCCACCTGACAGTTGCCCTGCCCCTAGTCCCACCCTTTGTCCCACTCCCTGGCCACCATCTTGTAAAGATCACAATTCCCTCCAATCCATAGGGAAACCAAACACGGAAACCTCCAAATCTTCCCCAAATTCTTGTTTTCCATGCAGATGTCATTTCCTGCTTGGCCTTTCAATGCAAGCAACTGACAGGCATGGACTGTGCTCCTCTGCAACTGGCCACTACCCTCTGATTACAAGGAACTGGTTGCTAATTCCTTTCTTGCCAATCACTATCACACTGCTTTGATTGCAATTAATTAGTTTCCCTTTATTACCATTAATAGGCATTTTCATCCCATTGCCATATCATTGCTCTTGTTGTTCTTGACTCTTGTTAATTACCATAGATGTCACTGTGACATCACTAATGTTAATTTTGACTAAAATAGCAACTGAAGGCACCACCAGGATCAGGCCCCCATTGTGTGGACCTCAGCACTCACAGGGCCCACAGATCTTTACATATAATAGAGACAACAGGCATTATTCTCAATTTACACAGAAGTGACACATGGAAAGATTAAGGGCAAAATCTAGAAAGGTCACCTAGGCATCTCCAATTTAGGCTTTAGCAGGCCTCAAAATTAATGTGTGTGGCTCCAGGAAAGTGATTCAGTGAAACAGGGTAAGGCTCCTAGGCTCCCTAAACATCTAGTGAGGAGAGGTAGGTACCACAGAAGGGTGATTCACAGCTCCCAGACACGGAGTGAGGACCCACTGGCCCCAGGCACCATCCCTGCCCCTTTCTGGAGCTTTGGCACCTCAGTCATAGCTTCATGTTGGGTGTCTCCATCCACTGCAGATCCAAAGTCTGAATTCCTCTTCTGAAGATGCACAGCTCATCTGTGGTTGTAGTGTCACCACCCACTGTTTGATAGCAGCTCAGTGGTTAGAGCCAGAAAGTGGGAGACCTGCCTTCAAGTCACTCCTCAGTTTGAGGTAGGTAGCTACATTAGTCTGAAGTCAGGCAGAAGGCAGGGTAGGATGATACCTTAGAGACTAACTGGCATGAGCTTTTGTAGTCAGTAGCCTACTTTATCAGATGGTAGGACTTTCCCTCCTGTCCTACCTTCTGTCCTAGCCTGTTAAAAATCCACACCTCCTGCTTCCCAGGAGAATGGCCCAAGGCACCAGACTGTGAAACAGTGGGGGAAGGGTGTCCAGAGCAGATGCAGATGTTTCAGCACAACTGTGACGTGTCTCAGAACAGCTTTGTGCAGTGCAGTCCCATACCTCTCATAGTCCAGCCTGTGCTACATCAGCGCTACCGACTATGCAGTACAGGGAAGAATGACAGACAGAGCCAGAGGTGAGAAGCTGTGGAGGGACAGTGATTCTATTAATTGTTTGTGATCACTGTCCCTGATTCAATTTGGTCGGATCTGAAGCTTCAATGATGATTCAGAGAATCAGCAATTTGGCCATAAACACAGCTTTAAAAGTTTTTTCTACATACCTTGAGGTAGCAGGCATGGCTTGTGAATGCTGCAATGCTGGGGCGCGTGGAGCATCCCACAGGAGTATGGGGGGGCCCTCCATGTGCTCGGCGGTGCCTGGAAGTGGACTGAAAGTATTTCCACTGTCTTCCAGGGAGCGCTCTGGGTCCCCCCACCCCCTCTCCCCAGCTCAGTGATCGGCTGCAGGTAGACCCCAGGTGCCCCCCCGACCCAGGAGGCACCAGTCACCGAGCCAGGGGAGCTCCAGGGGGCCCCCCAGTGTGCTCCCTGGTGAACCCAGAAATGAACTGGAAGTGCTTCTGGCCCACTTCTGGGTCTGCTGCTGAGCACGCTGGGGATCCCCCCTGCTACTGTGGGACACACCATGCACCCCAGCATCGCAGCACTCACATGCCGCCTAGAGGTACCTAGAGGTATGTAGAAAAACATTTAAAGCTGTCTCTATGTCCGAATCTCTGAATCTCTTCAAATTGATTTGGACGGTTCCAATTCGGTTCCTAGAGATTAAAGGGTCCTCTGATTCGATTCATATTCAGAGATTCAGCCATCAAATTGGGCCAAATCTCTGCCAGATCAAACCAGGGACTGAAGCTTCGCCCAGCCCTGGTGCTTGGCTCTTGGTGTGTTACACATTCCCTGCAATGCAGGAGTTGTGGATCAGGGTTAGAGAAAAGGCTTGAGAGGCAGGAGGGTTTTGAGAGCTTCACTGTTCCTTTGATTGGCTATGCAACACTTGGTGGCAGGGGCTTTCTGGGTAAGTCAGGAATAATTCAAAGCCTGGACATATATTGAAGCATCTGATTTGCTGCTGATGTCTTTGGTACTATCCTTATTTCCAGTGGCTGGCTCCAAACCCCAAGCCTCTGGGCTTGGGCCTGCAAAGGTTTTGGAAACAACTGAAGCCCCAGATGGGGGTGGAGGATGTTTGCTGGTAGTAGGGCGACTTGCAGTTCTGGACTGACTCTCAGATTTGGAATTTGTTTTGGCTAATTTGGCTTGGAATACGGAAAAAAAAATCCAGTGTGTAGCTCTGCTCTTAGTAACTGTTGAACTTGTCTTTGGGAATCAGCCAGTACTGCCATTTGGAAGACACCTTTTCCACAGGCAACCAGCCTCTCTGCCATTCCTACCCCTGCTCATATGCCAGTAACAGCCCTCAACAACAGGGCTTGCTGCTCTCTTTCCTGTACCAACACTGACTGATCCTCTCCTCATCCTGCCCCAGGGGCCTCACTTGTTCTTTTGCCAGATTGCTTTGGCTGAGATAGTCCTTCCTGCCCCTGGAATAGCTGATTTACTGAGCTGGAAGTGGGGGGGAAGGGGAGGGAACATGGGGATGGGACAAGGAGGAAGAAGTGACCGCTGTGTAGATTCTCAAATGGTCTTTCAGGTGAAAAGGCAGGATACAGATGTGAAATCTTCTCCCTGCTCTGCCCTAGTTTGATTATTAATCACTATTGGCCATTGGGCACCACTGTTTCTGCAGCAATTCCTACAATGCAAGCATCTCCGATGTTGGTGCCTGAGCAATGGTGACAACTCCATGGCAAACACTTGTGGGTGCAGGACTAGCGTGTTCATGGGTAACAGATGCACAGAATCAGGAGTGGGTCACAAACAGGAAAAGGATACAGATGATCAAGTTAATATCAAGCAGTGATTCAATTACTGGCAACTGAAGATCATCCCCTTAAAAAGTGAAAAGGTACCAGGGTATATTCTATCCCCAGCCCTTGTGGATGCCAACATCTACCTGCAGGCTGTAGCCAACTGAATAGGAAGAAAACTCAATAAACTGATATTTCCACAGACCAATTTGCCTTGCTGGGAGGGACAGAGTAGACCAGGTACTGTCAGGGAAAAAGAACAGATGGCACTTATTTATTCTGGTAATCAAAGTACAAGAGAGAAATGCAATTGGAAATGGAAGAGAAGAACGCTGTCTGCCGGGTTCACAAATTAAATCAGCTATCACATCAGAGTGAGGGGAACACATAGGACATGAGGAACAAGACAGTTAAATTTCCCTGCAGTGCCTTTGGGGTGGAATGAGGTCTAACTGGATGGAATAATTTGAGATTACAACTAGCTCCTCGGTCTCTATGCATCTCCGTCTATAAATTAATAGGCCCCTCTAATCTAAATGGAAATGGATGATGCTGCACCTCCATGAAACATATGCTTGCATGACTGCATCATGGGGAGCTGGATGTTCTGCCACAGGGGCTGTAGGCCACCAGTCACATCTTTAAAATGAAAGAATCCATAATATTCTTAATGGTCTATAATGCTGCACATCCAGCCAGAGAGACTGGGAAGGAACCGACATAATGTCAATAGCCATAGAGTTCTGAAACCAATGCACAATAAACTGAATAATAAACTGATCAGACCAGGGAAGGGGAGAGCTCCTAAAGTGCCTTTGTGATTAAGAGATGAGGAGTCAGCTCCTCAGCGATGCAGCCCTTTCAAATCAGCTGGGTAAGGATAAAATGGGCAACCAAAGCAGCCAGAGCAAATGCAGAGGTTAAAACCTCTGCTAATCAAATAGCTTTTGAGGAAGACATAAAGGAAGTAGAAGTGACTTGTCATCTCTGGCCAGGGGCTGCAGCAGCCCAGCTCTGCTATGCAACAGGGTAGGACCAGGAGGACAGTCTGGAAACTGCCACATCTTTGCAATGTAGTCTCTTGTGGCAACAGGGGAATTCTGGGCCAGGGTACAGGAGTATCAAAGGCAGCTAGGGAGCAAGACCCTATCATCCTTCTCTGTGGAGATGAAATTGAATCTGATTTGTACCCCACCGGGAGAAAACATCCATGGGATTCCAGCTCAGAACCGACACAAGCTGGAAGCATCCCAGTCTGCAACAGGTGGTGCCACTCTCCAGCTGCACTTGCACCCCAGGGACCAGATACCAAAGATTTTCTAGCCAGGTTGTTATCATGCTTAATGTGCCTTATCTCCTTGTGTTCTGCTCCAAGATAGGGAGGGAGAGGAGCAGCGAGTACTGAGGAGGAAGAGTCACTTAAAACAAAATGATGTGGCCAGAAGCTGCAAAAAGCGCAGAGATGGAAATGCTAATGCTGGACCATAGCTTTCTATCCTGCATGCACCAGAAAATACTGATGCAGATGGCCTGATTCTGCTGCCTTGCTTGGCTCCCTGATCTGTTATCCAGACCTCTCTTCTACCCTTACTGTGGTTTCCTCTGCTGTAGACTCAGACCATGGCCACTGGCTTTGTCTTCCCTGGGAGCTGCCAGGCACTAACCACAGGGATGAGCAGTCTCCATAAGGACTCTATAAAGAGTCTCCTTCCTGTCCTGCTCTGAGCCTCACCAGCTGGTGCTTTCTTTCAGGCTTTTCTTCCAAACCCAAAATCATTTTTTACCCTCTGTAGTAGGTACTGATCCCAGGGGTGGTCGTTACACCCCCTTAGCCCCCTCATCCCTTGCCAACCTGGCTCTCTTTGGCAGTTTCCCCTTTGCTCTCCTGCCACACCTTGATGTTATATTTAGAAAAAAAGGGAGGTTTCCCCAGGGCTTCTCAAGCCTGATCTCAGAGCTCCTGAGTTCAGGTGTCTCTGCTCTCAGCCTTAAGGGCTAATTACCTGGTTCCAACCACCCTTTACACCGTGCCTGTACCTCACAGATGTTACCAATTAGTGACTTCCACAGGCACTTGGCCCTAACCCAATACCAGGCCACTTCAGGCCTCTATACCCTTGTCAGGGTGTCAGCCTTCCCACCCACAGCCCATTTTCTCTCTCTGGTTCCCTTGACTCAGACACACTGTGCCTGACCTGTCTTTTGTGTTCCAGCTCTTGACTGCCTAAGCTGGCTTTGTTTTTGCCCTGTCCTGGGCAATACACTTGCTGAGCCTGCTTTGGTTCCTGGGCCCCCTGGCTCTTGTCACTGTCCCTTTCATGCACAGGGCCCTTTGGCCCTGGCTCTGCCCTGGCTTCCTGGCCCTTGCACAGCTCTTGCACAAGTTAGGCTCCTGTCCTTCTTTCTCCCTCTGTCTGGGTTTTAAACTCCCTTCTGGGCATAAGTCTATGGCATGTCCTGCACCAAGGCTTCTAGCTGGGCTCTAAGCACTGGCATGCCTCTCAGGCACCCCACTGTGGGTTAAACCCCAAGGAGCCCCTTATGGTGACCTCCACTCACTCCCTTTTCAGCCACTCCCAAACCACCAGTTGATACTAACAAAAAAGTAAGCCTGCTGACAAATGCATTGAATTTTATTAGTAAATGTTTAGGATTGTGAATCCAAAAATATGACAAAGCCAGTATGGAAATACAGATCACCTGAGCGAGGGACTAACATTAGAGGGATGGGGGTGAGGAGGGGAATGCAACTAGGTTACAGAAAATACAATGTTAGCCAACTAAGCCCAGGCAGGAGGGGTGGAGGAAGGGGAGGGAGGGGGTTCACAACGCTGAGAGAGAGAGAAGATGGATACACACAAACCCGTACAATGGTCTGCAGTGGTGGAGGAAGTAGGTCGAAGAAAGTGTGTCAGTCCATATAGAGTCTCATCATGGGGGTCCTCTTTGGGTGGAGTGGGGTGGTCTGTTGCTGAAGATTCCCCCTGAAGAGAAGTCCATCAGGTGCAGAGTGGGGTTCATGCAGTCTCCTCTGGGTCCAGTCCAGCGGCAGTCCGTCTGGTGGGGTTGGAGTACTGGAGGTGGCCCATGATGTGCTCCACATAGATGTCGCGGGACCAGCTGATCATGAACTAAACCCCCTCTGAGTCCACACATAAAAGGGCTACTTGCCTGCATGACAAGGCTTCTTCTTACCCCAGGTACTTTTCCCCTGTGGGGCATCAAGACTCTGTTCACCTTGAGACAGCACAGTGCCAGCTAGGAGAACTCTGAATGCCCTTTGCCCTGGAGCTCATTGCAGCAGCCTCCAGGACCAGACTGATCCTCCTGGCTCGGAGTCTATGTTTATTTACCTCCCTGCACCTACCCCTTACTGGTCCTGTGCCTCCCTGAGCTGCCACAGATATTTCCCAGGTCATCTTGTTAGCTCAGCCTCAGGGTTACTTAACTGCTGCTGGTCTCTTCTGTGCTGGTCTCCTGTGTCCTATGCCCACGGTGGAACTGCAACACAGCTAGTTCTGTGGGAAGTGCGAACATCAGGTAACTCCCCCAGTACCTGTTCCCTGGCAGCTCATAACAAGTAGCTTTCCCTGTCTGAGGCTTTCTCTCTACTGCTCCTTCGCCCTTAAGGTAACAACAGCCTTCAGCTCTTGGTTTCACCCTCTTTGGAACAAGTTAAATAAGGACAACAGCCACAGGCTGCATTGCAGTAGCATGTGAAGGGTCTGACCAAGATTGGCACATCCTTGTGCCACATGCAGTTCTCCTGAGGAACAAAATTAGCTGTGACTCAATTCACAAAGGGACTCCAGCAAACCATTATCATTTAGGTGCCTCCATCCAAGATCTAAAGTACCAGGGACCTCATGAAAGCCCCTACTTAGATGCATTCTGGCAGTGCCTAATCCTGACAGTACCTAAAATCCCTCAGTGCATGCTTTCTGCCAGATAAATTACTCTATGTACCTAAAATTCTGCTGCCAAGAATCTCTAATCACCCACATCTTGCCTTTGCTGAGCTGCTATGAATCCTTGCTCACACCTAGGTCCCAGTAGGATACTGAAATCAAAGGTGCCCCAATCCTATCTCGCCTGGTTTGATAGGTGTGTTCAGAACATACTGAATCTCTGCAAAGACAGTGATGAGAAGGTGCCCTTTATATACCAAATAGCCCAGTAGCTACTATTGCACTCAGCTGGGAAATGGGAGACCTGGATACAAACCCATGCTGTAAATCAAGCTGATTTGGGGAATTTAAACCCCAGCCTCGCATTACTGTGGGGAAACAATCCCCTTTTTCCCTCCTTAGTTTTTTGACAGAATGGATAAACCTAGCTTAAGCACCAACCTCCAAGAGAGGTTTCAGGGGTCTGAAAACCCTCTTCAGTATTTTCCACCAGGTAGCATAAGCAGCTCCATAAAAAAGCTGGCTTCTGTGACTCCCATTCTTAGACACCTGTATTCCCCTCAGAGATGGCATGGCTGGATACATAACTCAGGACCGTAGTTTCCATGTAGTGCAACACTGAGTATTGTGACAACTGAATCAAATTGTTGCTTTAGCCCTCAACCCCTGCCTCCAAAGATCTTTCAGTCCACTAAGTGAATGTGTAATGAATGTGTTCTTCCTGGGGCAGGGGGCAGGGGGCAGGGGGAGCTGCTCAGAGGATATATATTTGAGGTGTAATGCTGGGTCATGCTTTTAAATGATTACTAAAAACCTGAAAGCATGCCACGTGCATCATATTAATTGTGAATGTGGGCATTTGCTTTTTAAAGACCTCCATACCCTTGCATCCTTTTAATCAGTTGTTATCACAATTAGAGTAGCTTCAGTAGAAATATCAGCATTTCATGTCACAGTGCCAGTCCGGTTGCCATCTGCTCCTGGGTTTTTAATCAGGATGAAAAACTCTGCTCAGGCATCCTTTTCTGATCCAGCATTTGGAGGGTTTGTATTAGCAGACCCTATCAGGCTCCCAGAAGCAAGAGGCAGGGAGTTTAGAATGCAACCCTCTATTCCATGTTTCAGTGGCACTGGTTGTAGCCGTGCTGGTCTAAGGACATAGGCAGACAATGTTCTTTGGGTAAAAGTGATATCTTTTATTAGACCAACTTAGAGATGTGAAGGCCCAGAAAAAAAACAGAAACATTTGGAGAAAAAACTCCCCCCCCCACCCCGTTTCTGAGGATTTTTTTTTGTTTTTTTCCGAACAATTGGAAAAATTGAAATTTTTTGGAAAAATTAAAAAACCTCTTATGAAATATTTTTTTTTAGAATACTGATAAATAAAATGTTTAAGACAAGGTCTTCATATATTGCTACCCTTTCTTCCCCCCAAAATGTTTTCTAATAACTATGTAATAGGAAGATTTTTATGTAAGACTATCTACAGTATCAGATCATTACAATTGCTGTACACCGTGGACAAGTAGTACAGTACAAGTCTCAAGTGCAAGAGCAAGATGCACTTCTGCCCCAGGGGGCACTACCATTTTCACAAGAGAAGGGAGAAGGATTCAGTGCCGCCTTTGCTTGTGGACTTCCTCTATGTTTTGACTTTTGATCTAGAGGTTGGTGGATCTGCTCCTGTCCTCCTGACTAGGCCTCAGAGGACTGGGAGTGGACACCAGCAGCAGCATCCATTCATTCCTGCAGAGGTAAGAAACAAGGAGCTTATTGCCCTGCTTCCTCAAAAGCCTCAGGAGAGGAGACAGAAAAAATCTAAAGGTTTTGGAGTTGGAAGGAACCTCCCTCCTCCTGGCCCTGTGACCTTGAGATCCACAGCAGTACAGAACAAGCACAAAGGAGCTGAAAGAAAGTATACTTCTTTATTGAAAGGTAAGCATTTACATTTCTCTGAATTCAGTATATTAAACTATATTTTAGCTGCATTAGTAGATTTTCATAATCTATGTAATTCATAATTGAATTTCTACTAATCTGTAGTTTTATGACAAATCACCCAACCTTAGCAGTGAGGTGAGGCCTGTTGGTCAGGGAAGTTGTTCACAGTTAATTCTGAGGAGGCCTCTCTGCCATCCATTACTAAATTTGTACATGCTGTAGCTTAGTGTTTATACAGGTTTCCCTTGATTTATGCGGTGCATGTGCTCCCGCAGAATGGCACATAAATCAAATTCACATAAAGTGAACCCACTTTACAGTGTAACAAATAGGGATAGGTTCCCATGGCGGGGAGGGAGGAGGGGAGAGAGGGAGGGAGTGAGTGAGGCTGGGACTAGGGAAGGGGTGCTGGTCCCAGGGCTGTACAAGGCAGCAAAGCAGAAGGAACAGAGTGGCACTCACCCCAGCCCTGGCTGTAGCAGCCCTGGGAGCAGCCAGCACCAGCTGCCTGCAGCCACTGGGCTGCACCGTGCTCCGCTTGTCCCCCTGCACCTGGGCTCCGCCTGTCCCCACTCAACTCCACTCCTGGGCTGCACCGTGCCCTGGTTCAGGCAGCTGGTGTTGGCTGCTCCCAGGGCCGTTCCATCATGGGCTGGGGTGAGTGTGGACAATTGGAGCCCCAGGCAGTGTGGGGCGTGGCCGGTGCTTGCAGGGAGGCACTGGCGCTCCCGCCTGCCCCCCATGCCTGTCACCTAAGTGGCGAGAGCAGCTCGTCACAGGGTGTACCGGTGCTCTCCCGTGCACCCCCTATACCAGGGGTGGGCAAAATGCAGCTTGGGGACCAGATGCAGCCCGCCAGGCCATTTTATCTGGCCTGCTGGGCTCCTAAAAAATTTTGGAAATTAATATTAATCTGCCCTGAGCTGCCTGTCATGCGGCCCTCGATGGCTTGCCGAAACTCAGTAAGCGACCCTCTGCACAAAATAATTGCCAGCCCCTGCCTATGCGCTGCGGCTGAGGATGACCAAACACATCTTTGTATGTAAGATATGTCCTGCAGACATTAAAAAATCATTCATGTGTGCAAGTGAGGAGGTAGATCATGATGATGAAAGTGCAAGTAGCTCTTTCCAACGTTCTCGATCCAGAAGTCTTCCGACTGCTGCTGGTTCTTCTTCTTCAACATCGGCATCACAAAGGGTTGCCCAATCAATATCCCCAACTGGCCAAATATTGCAACTAACTGTATACAAAAGACAAATAAATAGCTTTATTTGTAGACAAGATCACACCTGAAGATCAGGAAGAAAAACTGACCAAGCTCTTGCAAGAGCAATATATTCTTCTGGGATGCAATTGTCAATAACTGAAAGTGCATACTGGCTGGAAGCTTTTAAATTACTAAGACCACCACTTGCCCAGCAGACATTTTTTGAGCAAGCCTCTTTTAGAGTCAGAAAACGAATGTGTAATGTAATCTGTGCAAGGAAAAGCCAATGAAGCACTGTGTCTTGCAGTACTTAGAGATGGATGGACCAATCTGCGGGAGAAGGAATCATAAACTTTGATAACAACACCTCAACCAGTTTTTTACAGAAGCATTGAAACAGGAGAGAACAGCCATACTGCAGAGTATCTCAGTAGTAAAATATGTGAAGTCCTACAGAAGATTGGGGTGGTAAAGTATGTGCTTTGCTGACTGACAATGCAAATAACATGAAAGAGGCATGAGAGATCATAATGGATAAATATCCACATATTACTGCAATAGGATGTGCACCCCTTGGGCTAAACTTGTTTCTTAATGGCATCATGAAGTTGGACACTCTGCAAAAGATCTATAGAAGAGCAAAAGAAGTTATAAAACATGAAAAGCTACTCATATTGTAGCTGCAGACTTTAAGAAGAAGCAGGAAGAAAAGAATGCAAAGAATAAAATAGTGACACTCAAACTATAGTAAAACTAGATGGGGTGGAATAGTGATCTCATTTGAAAGTTTACTAAAAAACAAAGAAGCTTTTCAAGAAACAGTAATAATTGAGGATCTGAAAGTACCCAGAAGTATAAGGAACACTGTACTTGATGAGGATGTCTTCTCGGTTCAGCTGCAGAACTCTCTGACAATTCTGAAGCCAATTTCTTCAGCAATCACTGCATCTGAATCAGACAGTGCACTTCTTCCAGACATTCCTTACCAAATGGCCCAGATAAAAATCAACTGTTTTTGAGAATCTAAGTGCATCTCCGCTTACAAGTACAGAAGGAAGAAAAGTGAAAGACTTTATTAACAGATGGAAATGATCTTGTTGCCAGTAAATTCACGCTGCTGCAAATCACTTGGATCCAAGATTCAAAGGCAGAAATGTTAGCGATGATAGCACTGGTACTGCATATGACTGGATTACAAAACAAGCAACACACTTAGAACATGATGTTGGAAAGGTACTTCCAAATGTTGCAGAATACAGAACATCTTCAGGTATTTGGTCCAGGAATGCAGTCTGGGACTCTGCCAAGCATATCCCTCCTGCAACATGGTAGCAAGGCCTTTGCATGACACAGCCTCTGACTCCTCTTGCTTCTCGCCTGGTTCAGATTCCTCCATCATCTGCAGCATGTGAAAGAAACTGGTCTATGTTTGGAAATACTTGCACCAAATCAAGAAATAAACTAGGAGAGCTTGTCTCAATCTGAGCAAAACTTCAGTTTTCAGAAGTCCATGAAGATAATCAAATGAAGATCAGAAGAAGCAGAAACTGTTGATAGTGATAGCTTAGAAAATGAGACTGATTAGACAAAGCTTCATGTAGCAAAGTTTGTATTCAATGAGTCTTGGGGTTTTTTTCCCCTTTTTTTCCTCAGCTCTTTTTCTAAAAATGAGTGCTTTCTGTATCTGCTTGACACTGTGGAGGAGACTAAGTCCAGAATACATAATGACTTTCCTTGTTTTACTATAATGTTGATCGTTTCTTCTGTTTTTAACTTTAATTTTTGCCTGCTTCTCAAACTGGCAAAAAACTAAGAAATGCTAGGTTACTTAGACTTCAGCAGCTTGTAGTTTCATTTGTAACAAAAATTAAAAACATTTTAAAGTAAATTCAATTAGTAAATGTGTAATTATTGTCTGAATAAACTATACTTTAAAATTTAATAAATATACCAAACATGATAATTTTATGAGCAAACCAAGTTATACATAATATGTTTTATGTTCTTAAAGTAGCAAAGTGAATTTAGATCTGTAAAGGGTGCTAAGAAAATAAGTATTGCATATATTTCAATTTTTCCCAAAATTCCTGTTTTTTTCTGGAAAAAGAAAAAAACCATTTTTTCCCCCCGTGGCTTCAAAATTTCTGGAAACGTTACATCTCTAGACAAACTAAATAGTAAGAAAAATTGTTCTTTGCAAGGCTTTTGGCACAAATACCCTTCTTCAGGCAGAGGGAGAGTCTTCAGTTTCATAGTTGTTAGGGTTGGAAGGGACCTCAATAGATCATCAAGTCCGACCCCCTGCCCTGAGCAGAAAAGAGTGCTGGGGTCATATGACCCCAGCCAGGTGCTTGTCCAGTCTCCTTTTAAAGACCTTCAAGGTAGGGGAGAGCACCACTTCCCTTGGAAGCCCATTCCAGATTCTGGCAACCCTTACCGTGAAGAAGCTCTTCTTGATGTCCAGACTAAATCTGCTGTCTGTCAGTTTGTGGCCATTGTTCCTCATTGTTCCAAGGAGTCCCCTGGTAAACAGAGCATTTCCTATTTCTTGCTGTCCCCACCCCTCCACGATGAATATGTAAATTGCCAGAAGATCATCTCTCAGCCTTCTCCTGCGGAGACTGAAGAGATCCAGGTCCCTCAATCTCTCGTCGTAGGGCCTTACCTGCAGGCCCCTAACCATACCAGTGGCCCTCCTCTGGACCTTCTCAAGGTTATCCACATCCTTCTTGAAGTGTGGTGCCCAGAACTGGATGCAATACTCCAACTGCAGCCTGACCAGTGCCACATAGAGGGGAAGTATCACCTCCCTGGACCTGTTTGTGATGCACCTGCTAATGCATGATAGAGTGTGGTTAGCTTTACTGATTATTTCATCACATTGACGGCTCATATTCATCTTGGAGTCAACAGTGACTCCAAGATCCCTTTCTGCTGCTAGAAGGAAGGGCAGAAAAAAATTCTGGAAATGTTACATCTCTAGACCAACTAAATAGTTGGAAAAGTTGTTCTTTGTAAGATGGGATAGAATCCAGTATGCAAAAATGCAGATCTGTGAAAATTCAAATGTATGGCAGTGTATGCCTGAATTTTTGCACACTTGCTTCTATCCCATCCAGGAGAGCACAAAACAACTGCAGACTCGCTCTCTGCCTGAAGAAGGGTGTTTGTACCCAAAAGCTTGCAAATATCAATTTTTCCAACTATTTAGTTGGTCTAATACAAGATATCACATTTACCCAAAGAACCTTGTCTGCCTATGTCCTTAGACCAACACGGCTACAACTAACACCCCTGAAACATGGAAGATATTTCTAAGCCTATACAAGAAACACATCATTCCCAGAGGACTGAACATCTACAATCCACTGACTACTACACACAACTCCATATATGCTTCACAACTATGCAGGAGAACTTCAGAAAAACTTAAAAACCATCTTCTTCACTTAACATATTCCAAAAGAGATCAAGTCAAGAAGGAAATCAACACATGCTGCAACAACTTAAAGGAAAAAAATGGGAGAGACCCTGTTCCCCCTAGCACCTCCCGGAGTAACAACAAATAACAGCCACAAGTTGATTGAGAGTAGGTTTAGGCTAGACATCAGGAGACACTTCTTCACAGTCAGGGTGGCCAGGATCTAGAACCAGCTTCCAAGGGAAGTGGTGCTGGCTCCTACCTTAAGGGTCTTTAAAAGGAGGCTTGGTAATTACCTAACTGGGGTCATATGAGCTTAAAATTACCAGGGGTCGCATGAGCCCAGTATTCACTCCTGCCCAGGGCAGGGGGTTGGGCTTGATGATCTGCTCAGGTCCCTTCCAACCCTACATCTATGAATCTATGAACATTTCTATTCCATAGGAAGAATCCAGCATGGCTCTGTGTGAGGAAGAGAGAGAGCCACAGGGGGCAAAGGAGCACCGGGCAAGGATAGAATCAGCGGCCCCAGCCCCAAAGCGCCCGGCAGAAATCCTCCTTATCCAGGTGTTTCTGGAGGGGAGGGGCCGGGAATTCAAACCCCAGTATAAAGAGGAGCCTGGAGCAGCTAGGAGAAGAGAGTGCAGGACCAGAAGGAGCTGAGCCGGGCCAAGCAAAGCTGCAGGAAAGCCTGAGAGCAGCCTGGAAAACCGGCAGGAGGCTCCTGCAGAGAGGGAAGAGGAAGCCTATAGAAAGGAAGTCGCAGTACCAGAAACTTACCGGGATCTTGCTGGCAGCCTGAAGAGCAGGGCTGGAGAAAATACCCTAAAGACCCTAATAGAAGGGCACTCCAGAGACAAGGTACCATAAAGACCCTAAAAGGGGGGCAAAACAAATTATCAACGGTAGAGCTGACGGGATGAGGGTACCATAATGACCCCAATAGGAGGCTCATGAAGAGGTACCATAAAGACTGGAACAAAGTGAAGGAGAAAGTGACCTCACAGAGTATTTTTTCTTTCATTTGTTAAAAGCTGGGTGAACAATAATCCAGGGCAGGAGTGCCTGTTTTTTTTTTTGTAATATAAAGATAGAGGCCCAGGGTGAGAGCACAAAAAAGCCCCCTTGGCTGAACAGGGAACTCCAAGAGAGTCTGGGGGCAAAGAAAGAGACGTATAGGTAATGGAAGCAGGGAGCAGCCACCAAGGAGGAATATATCTCCCTGGTGCGCTATTGCAGGGAATCAGTTAGGCAGGCCGAGGCTGGGCTTGAGCTCAGGCTGGCTTCAACAATCAAGGACAATAAAAAGTCCTTCTTCAGGTATATAGCGGGCAAAAGGAAAGCTCACAGCAACATAGGGCCCCTTCTGGACAGTTGGTGGTTGACGCGGGGAAAAAAGCAATACTTCAATGAGTTCTTCAATGAGTTATTCAATGAGAAGCAATACTTCAATGAGTTCTTCGCTTCAGTATTTCTAAGTACTGACCAAGCCAATTTCCCCACCATGATCACTGACAGATGTCCACATGGCACCAGTCTGCCTACGGTTAGTTCTGAAATAGTTAAGGAGCTCCTGGAGGAGCTGGATGGGTACAAGTCAGCAGGCCCGAATGACCCCCATCCACGGCTGCTGAAAGAATTGGCCAGGGTCATAGCTGAGCCGCTGGCACAGCTGGTCGAG
>NW_005843244.1:23702-26895 GCF_000455745.1 Alligator sinensis | reverse complement strand
GGCACTGGTCAGGCTGCAGTTGGAGTACTGTGTCCAGTTTTGGGTGCCGCACTTCAAGAGGGACGCGGGGAATCTCAAGAGGGTCCAGAGGAGGACCACTCACATGATTAGTGGCCTTTGTGATAGACCCTGCGGGGGGAGGTTGAGAGACCTGAATCTCGTCAGCCTTCACAAGACATGGCTGAAGGGAGATCTTGTGGCTGCCTATAAATTTATTAGGGGAGGTCAACGGGGAATAGGTGACGCGCTGTTTACTAGGGCACCCCAGGGAGTGACTAGGAATAACGGGTGTAAACTAGTTGAGAGTGGATTTAGGTTAGATATTAGGAAGAAATTTTTCACAGTAAGGGTGGCCAGGATCTGGAATGGGCTTCCAAAAGAGATGGTGCTATCACCTAGCTTGGAGGTCTTCAAGAAGGGACTAGATAGTCACTTGGCTGGGGTCATCTGACCTTGGTCCTCTTTCCTGCCAGGGCCAGGGGGTTGGACACGATGATCCATTGTGGTCCCTTCTGACTCTACAATCTATGAATCTATAAACACGCCAGCCAGACCAGTGATGAAAAGATGATTCAATACCCGGTGGAACGGGCGAGGATGTAGGGGATGGTGGAGCCCTCACGAACATAGGATGGTGGATGACGATTGACTGGAACTACATGCCCAGGTATAGAATTCTACTCCCATAAACACCAAGTTGTGGCAGGTGAGGACGTGGGTGTGTGGACCTCTGGTTGGGACTCATCGCTGACGTCAGACGGCAGGCTGAGGTCCTATGGTGATATAAACAAAATATCTATCTATCCATCGAAAGAGAAAACAATAGGCCGGTTAGAGACTGACTGAGGCCAAAAGAAAAAAAGGGTAACAGCTTCTACCCAGAGACCGAGGGCGGGGCTGTAGAAGCAAAGACTCTTGGGGCTTCGTAACTAGGTCCTTGACACACTGCCAGCATCCCAGTGCTTACTCTCTCAAGATTCAGTGGGATTTCAGAAGTTTTACAAATGAATCCACCATTCAGAAGTCAAACCTGAGCTGTCAGAAATGTAGAAGTCCTTCCTTCCTGCCTGCCTGCCTCTAATGATGTTAGCAACAACACAGTATGCTCATTTCAACTTTCTATGATGTCATTTATATTAGTTAAAATCTGGTGTACAGGCTATATTTGAAGAAATTAACTTCTAATTAAGCTAGTAATGATTATTGTGCCTAGTTGTTATGATTATTATAGAACACATAAAGGCTCAGGCAAACTGGTCAGATTTAACTTTTAAAGGAGCTGTTGTGACACCAAAGGCATATCAAACAATCACAATTCCTGTGCAGTGAATTTGCACAGAAGACTTCTATTGACTATAATGACTCATAGAAGCCATGGAAATCATAGAGACAAGTAGGGCTGGAAGGGACCTCCAAAGGCCATCTAGTCCAACCCCCTGCCTGAAGCAGGATCATCCCTATCCAACTCATCCTATATAAGCATAATCTAAACTCTATACAAGTCTACTGTCAACCCTGACTCAACACAGACCTAACACCCTAACCTTCCACAGGTAAAGCAGGGGAACCATGACAGGCAATTTCCTACTTCTATAAAATGTTATGAATATATACTCAAGAGACCCTGGGTAGAGGGCCATGCCCCCTGCTACAGAGGAAGGCAAAACCCCCCAGAGTCCATACCACTATAACCATGGGGTAAAATTCCTTCCTGACCCCATATATGGTGATTGGTCTGTCCTTGACCCAAGAAGTAGCAGGAGAATCGGTACAGCCCAGTTGAGTCCCCAGCCTTAGCTTTAGCCAACACCCAATATCTTTGGGGAGGCTTGAAAACACCCTGACACATATAGCAGGAAAAAAAAGGAGGTGGACTGGGGAAGGAGAAACCAGCAAAGTCCAGAAGCATGGGAAATACCCATGGTACAAAATAGGCACAGAGGTGCACTAATATATTGGCTGCAAATAAAATTGGGACCAGTAAAAGGAAAATTAACTTTCAGAGATTCACAGATTGTAAGGCTGGAAGGGACCTCGGAAGATCATTGGGTCCAGCCCCCTGCACCAAGCAGGAAAGACAACTGGGGTCAGGTGACCCCAGCAAGGTGACCGTCCAGTCTCCTCTTGAAGATTTCCAGAGTAGGAGATTGCACCACCTCTGAAGGGAGCTTATTCCACAGTCTGGACACCCAAGTTGTGAAGTAGTTTTTCTTAATATTGAGCCCGAAACAGTTATTGACTATCAGAATTTTTTTGGCCGGTGTAGCTGATAATGCTCACCAATAAATATAATATGACTTCTGGCTGGGGTCCCTGGATGCTAATAGGATGCATCAATGAAGATTTTCATGGCCAATACCAATAGCTGATTACTAACTAGCCATATTGGTCGATACTAATCCGATAACCAATTTACAGGAATGCAGCCGGGCAGCATGGAGAGCAACACCTTGCAGGTAAGTCTGTGGAGGGGAAGGGATGTGGGGGGAAGGAGCATGGCGGGGCAGATTGAGGCCTCCACAGTGAGGGAGAGAGGGGAGCAGGGTGGGGGCTGGGGGTGCTGCCCATCTAGGGCAGTGAATGGGACCCTCAGCTGGGATGGGGAGTAGGACAGAGCTGCATATGGCTCATCCAGTAAGGACAGGGGGGTGGGAAGGAGGGGCGGCTCCCCCCCCACTGTGCTCACCCCTGAGAAAGGCATAGCAGGGCATATGCCCCTCCTGATTTTTGTGCAGGGCACATGCGGGCTGCTTGCTGTGTGCTCAGGGGGTGCTCTCTGCTCTGCTGCCTTTCCCTCAGGAGCCCTGCGCTGGCCACGCAGCCCCACCTGCCCTGCAGCAGCAGGGGTGGTGAGTTGTGCCCCCTGCTGCCAGGTGGGCAGGGGACATGCAGCCAGCAGGGGGCTCCCAAGGCAAAGGCAGCAGAGTGGAGAGCCCCGAGCCCACAGCAAGCAGTCATATCCACCCTCGCCCCACTCAGCTCCACTTTGATTAAAAGCGTCCCAGCACTTAAAAATGGTGGTGGCAGCACTTGAACTAAAGCTTATTTGATGAGCTTTAAGTGCCCCTGCTGCCATTTTTAAGCACTGGGACGCTGATACCCTGACAAGCAGTCTGCAGCTCCGTCCCACTCTCAGCCTCATTCACTACCCTGGCTGGGCAGTGCCCCCAGCCTCAGTCCCTGCCCCTGCCCC
>NW_005843244.1:5852-17490 GCF_000455745.1 Alligator sinensis | reverse complement strand
CTTAATTTGCGGACGGATTAACTGGCTTGGGCCTCGCCAGCTGGAACAATTCACATAGTTGTTCAGACGACCGGACCATCTGCGTCGCAACTACAAGCGGCGCAAGTAAACATTTTTGCAACCATTAAACCTTGTCTGCCTCTCCATTCACCAGCCCGCCCTAACGAATGAGCAATTTCTAAATCACCTTGAGTCGGCTCTGGCCGTCCGAGACACCCCCCACTCTCTCCCTAACCATGGGGGCCTTGATCTGCCCCCCGCACCCCACACTCCTTCCCTCCACCATGCCCCTTCCACTCTACAGACTATCTGCAGGGCACTGCTCTCCAAGCTGCCCGGCTGCATTCCTGTAATTTGGTTATCAGATTGGTATTGGCCAATGTGGCTGGTTAATAATCAGCTATTAGTATTGGCCATGAAAATCTTTATTGGTACATCCTGTTAGCATCCAGGGGCCCTGGCCAGAAGACATATTATATTTATCAGTGAGCATTATCAGCTACACTGGCCAAAAAATCCTGATAACCAATAATGTTAATTTTCCTTTTACCGGTGCTGATCTAATATGCAACCGATATATTCTTAACTCTGCCCTGCAGTGATATCATACAGTACCCATAGGACTGGTTTAGTGTCTGTGACCCCAGGGTAGACTGAACTGATTATTAAAGCCAAATAATATTTGATTTTCTTTACAGATTTTTCTCCTTTGTGACTGTGCTTTAAGGCAAAGCTAAGGCTGCCCTAACAGTGCATTTCTTGCTTCAATATGCTGTTGTTTTAGCATAACATTACCCTCTAAACTTCCTGAGTTTGTAACACATTTTTGGGAATATTCATACCATCAATGTAATATTTTTCATCTTGGAGATACTGCTACTGATGTGGGTGACAGTATTGTAGATCATGTTCTTCAGGAAGACCTTCAGTACTGTACAGGTCTCCTCGTAGATGAGGCCAGAGTTGCATTTCATGTTGCCATGGCAAGCCAGGCAGCAGATGGCCAGCTTGGTGATGCCCTGGATGGCCCTGGATGGCCTTGGTGATGCCCTGGATGGTGATGCCCTGGTTGTCTTTAGAACCTTCCTGTGGCATTTGGCACTGCCTTTCCCCAAACCCTTACCTCCTTTGCTGTGATCAGACATGTTGGCTGAGCTTTCTTTCCAACCTCTGGGCGAGATGGACCTATGCTCTGACCCAGTAAGTGGCAATTCTTATATTCTTAACCAAGATGGTAGCAAGACCCATTAGAAAAGTCCTTTGGAGAAGTTCCAAACACTTTCCAAGCCTCAAAAGATTCCATCGGACTGAAGTGTAGGGGCAAATTCGTCAAGTTGTTTCTGTGGCATGTTGCTGACCCAGCCCTAATGATGTTACAGTCCTTGCTTAAGTACAGTCAGCTGCTCAGAGAAGCTAGTGAGCCAGCCAGAGATAGTATTGGTTAGGGCACAGAATGGGCTGGAAACATCTCCTGGTGACTCTTATTCAGTGCTCAGAGAACAGGTAAAGTCTCAGGTAAAGGCTGCATGAAGGCTCTCTGCAGTGCAAGGGCAGAGCCAGGGCACCTTTCACAGGGTCCAATCCTGCCAGGCTTACTCACACTGCATTCCTCAATGTGGTCCTAGGAGCTTGAAGGGGTGGGACTGAGTTTAAGTTCAGTGTAAAGCCTGTGGAATCAGCCCCATTCTGTAGACACTTCCTTTAAGCCACTAGTAAACTGACCAGCTGAACAACATCAGAGATTCAGTTAATATCTACTACGAGACAGGCTCATACTGTGCTTATGTTGCCTATTGTTGTGGTAACATTTGGGTATGCTCCCTCATGCAGAAGGAGCTGGGCTTTGAGGTCTCTTCAGTTTGTAACTGGGTCTCTGACATGCTGGCAACATGCCCAAACCCGAAGGGCAAGAAATGAGACACTTTCCATCTGCCAAGTGCCATTCACCAGCTAAAGAATTCAAGTGCCAAACTGAAGCTTTCCTGATGCCTGCCCTGATGGGGTCTGAGAAACCACCTGCCCCCTCCTATCCTACTCCCGGATAGAGCTGAGCTGTTCTGGCTTATTACAGACCCATCAGGAAGCAATGCTAATAGGCTAACAGGCATGGGAGAGCTGCCATTCAGAAATAGCTAGAGGGTATGAATATGTGTGCATGATGACAGACAGGCAGATTGTAGACAATAGGTACCTATGGCAGTAGATATCACCAGAGAATTCCTTATCACACTGGATAACCCATTTCTTATTCCTGTATCTGTATATTTCTCATGAAGGCAGTTTGTTTGCTGGAAGCTCTTTGGATAAATTTAGTTACTTTTTGTGAACCTAAATGGCACTTACCCAGCCATGCAAGTGGCTTTTTTGCACTTATGCACAATTTGCAGTTCTTTTGCCCTGCCCTGTGGATGCTGAAAGATACGTGTATATCCTGAGCATGCACAGTAGGCTATGCACTGTCTAGGCAGGTATGCAGCTACGTATTCATGTACCAAGGTATGAGTCTCAAAAGAAAAGGAGGAGAGAGAGCACTCCTGAGCAACTGCCCCTTGTATTTAATAGTCACTGGATAAAATGCATGCAAAACAGTGGGAAAGTTCCTGCCCCATTGGGAAGCAAGAACCCAATCAGTGACCAAGAGCCAGCTCATTAAGCCACACACCCTCAAGTTTAGCTTTCCCTCCTGGTCCCACATATCTGCTTCTCTTGGTTGCTCAGGGGACCAGCCTCAAAAAAGAACTGGAGACTGCCCTGGATAATGCTTAGCCTGTGGGGGTGGTGCAGCGGTCAGAGCACTATATGATGGAAAGTCAATGTAACAGATTCAAACCTTTCTTGGCTGATGGGGGGCCTAGAACCAAAATCTGCTTTCTGGGCAAGTGCCTGAACGTATATACTATTGGGCTATTGTTCAGGCATGCAGGGGTGAAGTCAGAAAGGGCTAAGTGCAATTGGAGTTGAAGCTAGCAAGGGACATGAAGGGCAACAAGAAGGGTTTCTACAAATATGTCGAAAGCAAGAGGAAGATCAGGGAAATTGTGGGTCCCTTACTGAATGGGGGAGACAACCTAGTGACAGAGGATGCTGAAAAGGCTGAAGTGCTCAATGCCTTTTTCACCTTAATCTTCACAGGCAAGGTCAGCTGCCAGACTACTGCACCTGGCAGCACAATTTGGGGAGGAGGTGAGCAGCCAATACTGTAGTGGTGAAAGAACAGGTTTGGAACTATTTAGAAAAGCTGTACATATACAAGTCCTTGGGGCCAGATGGGATGCACTCGAGGGTGCTGAGAGAGTTGGCTGATGTGATTGCAGAGCTGCTGGCCATCATCTTTGAAAAATCATAACTATTAGGAGTGGTCCCAGATGATTGGAAAAGGGCAAACATAGTGCCCATATTTAAGAAAGGAAAAAAGGAGGATTCAGGGAATTATAGACTGCTCATCTTCACCTCCTTCCCTGGAAAAAGTAATGGAGCAGATCCTCAAGGACTCCATTTCTAAGCACCTGGAGGAGATTAAGAACAGTCAGCATGGATTCACCAAGGGCAAGTCATGCCTGATCAACCTGGTTGCCTTCTATGATGAGATGACTGGTTCAGTGGATGCGGGGAGACCTGTGAATGTGGTATACCTTAATTTTAGCAAGGCTTTTGCTACAACGTTCTTGCAGGCAGCTATGGAAGTATGGGCTGGATGAATGGACTGAAAGGTGGATAGAAAACTGGCTGAAGCATCAGGCTAAGACTGTAGTAATCAATGGCTCGATGTCTAGTTGGCAGTTGGTATCAAGTGGAGTGCCCCTGGTGTTGGTCCGGGGCCAGTTTTGTTCAATGTCTTCATCAGTGACCTGGAAGATGGCATAGAGCACACCCTCAACACATTTTCAGATAACACCAAGCTGGGGAGTGTAGTAGATATGTTGGAGGATAGAGCTAGGATTCAGAGTAACCTAGACAAATTGGAGGACTGGGCCAAAAGGAATCTCATGCGGTTCAACCAAGGACAAGAGTGAAGTCCTGTACTTGGGATGGAAGAATCCCATGCACCAGTACAGGCTGGGTGCTGACTGGCTGGGCAGCAGTTCTGCAGAAAAGGGCCTGGGGGTTACAGTGGACAATAAGCTGAATATGAGCCAACAGTGTGCCCTTGTTGCCAAGAAGGCTAACTGCATACTGGAGTGATTGTACATGGGATGGGGGCTTAATCCTCATGGGCTGCATTGGTAAGAGTGTTTCCAGCAAGGCAAGGGAAATGATTATTCCCTGCTATTCAGCACTGGTGAGGCCACATCTGGAGTACTGTGTTCAGTTCTGGGTCCCCTACTACAAAAAGGATGTGGACAAATTGGAGAGAGTCCAGTGGAGGGCAACAAAAATGGTTTGGTGGTTGGGGCACATGACTTCTAAGGAGAGGCTGAGGGAACTGGGCTTATTTAGTCTTGAGAAGAGAAGACTAAGAGGTAATTTAATAGCAGCGTTCAACTACCTGAAGTGGGGTTGAAAGAGAATGGAGCTGGACTGTTCTCAGTAATGACAGATGACAGAACAAGGAACAATGGTCTCAAGTTGCAGCAAGGGAAGTTTAGGTTGGATATTAGAAAAACTTCCTCACTATAAGGGTGGTGAAGCACTAGAAGGTAGGGCTGTGCGAGGCTTTGGACTGTGCTTCGGATCCAGAGAAGATTCAGATGTTTTGGCATCTGAAGCAGCATCTCTGGATTGAAGCATTGGCTTCATTAGGTTTTCCGAAGTGGTTCAGAGCTTCCAAAGCGCTTTGGAAAAGCATCGGAGCCGCCTCAGAGATTTGGCCATAGGGTGTAATGGAGAATCAATGAAATATCTATAACGTTGTTGTTTTTTGTCCGATTAGTCTGTGGTTTTGTAGGTGTTAATGAGTTAACGAGCAATGATTAACACTTAAACTAAGGAGAGGAAATAATCAATACAGACAATCAACTGCCCCAAGACAGAGACAGTCAGTTGCACAAGCACCCATGTCACGAGTTTTGCCTGCGGGCCCCAGCCCCCCCTGCACCGATCTCCTGGGCAGCTGGCAGGCTTCATGGCCACAGCAGGTGCCACCCTCGCTGCAGCTGTCACCCTGCTGCACCTTAACACACACAGTGTCCCCCATGTCACGAGTTTTGCTTGTTCGCAGCTTGAGATGCAGTTTCCCACAAACCCCTGCACCTTTCAACTTGACACTTGGCAGGCTTTGTGGCCTGAGCAGAGGCTACCACCCCTGCAGTTTTCACCCCACTGTGGCTTAACACATAGACACGACTTGAGTTTTGCTTTCAAGAATTTGGGGTGCAGTTCCCCCCAAACCCCTGCACTGATCTTCTTGAAACTTGGCAGGCTTCATACTCTTAGCAGAGGCTACCACCCCTGCAAGTTTCACCCAAATAAGACAAAAAACAACAAAGTTATAGATATTTCATTGCTTCTCCATTATGCCTTATGGCCGGATCTCCGAGGTGGCTCCCAAGCTTCGGAGTCGCTTCAGCCAGATCGAAGCGGAAACCTGGTCCGGAAGTACGGATCGGATCCTTGGCATCCGAAGTGGCTGGATCTGAAGCCAGATCAAATACCTGCCTATTCGCATAGGCCTCCTAGAAGGTGTTGCCTAGAGAGGTGGTAGAAACTCCATTCGTGAATGTTTCTAGGGTCTGGCTTGACAAAACCTTGGCTGGAATGATCTAGATGGGGTTGGTCCTGCTTTGAGCAGGGGGTTGTACTAGATGTGACCTCCTGAAGTCCCTTCCAATCCTATTTTTCTATGATAATGTGTGATGACTATTGAGCTCCCAGTTACTGGTTTTTGACCAGACATAATTTTATGACTTGTGTGCATACACTGGGTGTGCACACATGGCTTCCTGGCCAGTACAAAGACTGCTGCACATATTCAGTATACAGATGCATGCTTACACAATCCACATTGCATTGATAACAGAATTTCAAAGAGTGTGTAAATGCCAAACTGCCACTTAGGTGCACAAGATTTCTGCCCATGCTCCCTTTCCTGTACAGGAGGCAGGAAGAGACATTATTCCAAATTTGCCAATCTGCTCATTGTCCTGACTCCCTGGACACATCTCTGAACCATGCCCTTTGGAAAGCAATAAATCTTTATCTGGGGAAGTATGTGCTTTGGGAATTAGAGGAAGGTGTGCAAGGGGAAGAAAGGGCTGAAAAACTAGGGCACCAGGTGAAGAAATGAGAAACTCCTCAGAAGATAGGAGTAGGGGAGGAGCTGAGAGCTTTTTTGGGAACAGAATTAGAATTCAAAATTATATTGATCTGCTGGAGGAGTAGTCTAAATCAATAGCATGGATTTCAACAGGGATCCTGGTTTTCTCTGATAAAAAAAAGCAAATTCTCTGATAAAAACCTCAAAATCCACGATCAAAATGAAAGCAGCCCCCCTG
Organism: Alligator sinensis; assembly: GCF_000455745.1. Classification (NCBI taxonomy): domain Eukaryota; kingdom Metazoa; phylum Chordata; order Crocodylia; family Alligatoridae; genus Alligator; species Alligator sinensis. The sequence goes on along the minus strand of NW_005843244.1, from coordinate 11,059 downwards.
AGCCCCGCCTTTCACTTCCCCCGTAGCCTCCTGGCCCTGCTCCTGCCCATCACTCCCCACAACAACTCCTCCAGCCCTGCTGGTGCCCCTTACCCCCCACCCACAACTTCTGCTCCCCCAGCCACTGGAGTGCGCCCCCACCTGCCAGGGTTATGGGGCTAGGGACCCCGGTCTGCAGCCCCCTGCCCCTGGCAGGAGGTGGTGGCTGCTGCAGCGGAGCAGAGCCTGGCTTCCCCTCTGCTGCCTGCCTGCTGAGGGTGGGGCAGATCTGTGAGTGGGGCTTGGGCTCCTGCCCCACTGCCCTGCCCTGGGGCCTCTGCAGTCCGGCAGGTGTGACCCAGCACTGCAAAAACAGTGGGGCCACTCAGGAAAGCTGCTTGCTGCTGTGAGCTCTGCGCTGCCCTGGCAAGGCATCCCCTGCATGCACAGCTGCAGCAGGGGTGGCAGCATGGGGTTGCACGCAGGGTGCAGGTCCAGGGCAGCATAGAGCTCGCAGTGGCAAGCAGGTTTCCTGCATGGCCCCGCTGTTCTTTGCAGCACCAGGTTGCACCTGCCTGGGTTGCAGAGGCCCTGGGGGAAGGCAGCAGGCTGGGAGCCCGAACCTGAAGCCTGTGCCCACTGCACACACTGACTTGCGGGGCACAGGTCCCCCCTGCCCCCCCCAGAGTTAGTGCAGCAGTGGGGAGCCCTCCCCCCGATGAATCACCTGCAGCCCTGTCCCGCTCCCTGCTGAGGCCCTTGTATTTCAAACGGCAAAATACAATATCTTCCATGTTTCAGGGTTGTTGGTTGTAGCCAGATTGGTCTAAAGAAACACAGAAGATATCATATTTTGCTGTCTGAACTGCAAACTTCACAACATAAAGAAGAAAGAAGCCAAACTCAACAGCGACACATATTTTCCAAGCCTGGACTAAATATTAAAATTGGATTTATGGCACTCTACAACTTGCCTGCCATCTGATAACCCCAGGTAGCCTGCTTGTCACCAGGTCTTCCAAACTGGTCTGCATTTGTATTTTCACAGAGCAGTGATTTTTCCAGGTGGTTATAGGGGCAGAGTTAAGATGGTTAAGTCTTCAGATGACCTTACTGTTAATGAACTTGTTATCTTGTGTCTGCTTATTATAAGTTTTCCCTTCCTTCATAATTCCTTGTCTTTTTTTTTAATCTCTCTTTTTCCAGTAGGATTCTTTCAGCTGTGCTTCAGAACCAGCTAGATTTGTAAAGTTGAGTATATACTTAAAATGCATATCAATACTGCAATATTGATTTGGAGGAGGACTTTGGTTGACATCACTATAATATCACTATAATAGCCATACCAGCAAAAAAATGTGCTTTTGCCAGGGTAGCCTCTTTCATTCAGGGAACCAGTACATGCTATATGGACAAAAGCACTCTTCTATGCTGTCTAAATTGAAGCTACACTTGTGGAGTTATACGAGCAAACTTCACCCTGATACACAAGACCTAAGGACATTAATGGTCCCTGGCAACTCCAGTCTCTAACACTCAGATACCTGAAATGAACTTTCTGCCTTAACTCCATCTTAATCGGGTTTTTTTCTGGGAACACATGTACCATTGGAAATTCCACTACTGAGAAATCATTAAGATTCAAACTGAGTAATGAAGCTCTTAGGATGCAGAGTCACTTTAAACATCTGGGAAAAGCATACAGAGATTTATTACTAACCTGATTACTACACATTAAATACAAACATGCCAGTGATTTACAAAGAATACATAGTAGGTTCAAGTTTTAACAGTATGTTTTGGTCTGGAATTCATTTTAATGGGAATCTGTGTTGAATTAGAAATGGTCACATGTGGGCAGGTGAAGATTGCTTTCCAATCTCATTTTTTCCTAATCATAATGCTTGATGTGCAACTTAAGGGGTCACTCCTAATGATCCCCATTCCTTTGTCTCCCAGTAGTACAATGCTAATAGCCTTAGCTTCAAAGGTTGTCTTGAAGTGTCCAATTCTCTGTCTTGCCTCCCACAAGCATTCCAAAATCATGTGTCAAGACCCCCACAATCATAAAACTGGCTTAAAAATTATGAGGTTTTTTTTTTAAAGAAGAAAGCAAATAATTTGGTGCTCTTTTTATTTGTCTCTTGCATTTGAGCCTCTGAGGATCACATTTTACAGGTTTCTTCTGGCAATCAGGAGAGCTATAATTTTACTATTTCTTTTAAATGAGAGAGGCGCTTCCATCATACTCTTCTGACTCAGGAAGCTTGGACTTTAAGGAAAACACCAGATATTGTGAGGACAAGCAAGACTACACTCTGCCTGGAAGACACAGCTAGTGCATATTAATCTGCATCCTCTTTTTAAGCTTGAAGCTTCATAACACGGCAAAGGGCTGGCATTTGCCTGGTTGGGACTATTATTAATATGTTGTGAAGGGAAAGGAGGGTTTGTTTTATGTTACTCCTGAAGGAGAAGAAATTACTCTAGTGTGCAGGCAAATATTACCTTGTTTAGCAGGTGGAACACTTTGATGATGGACATAGACCAGGTTCTATTAACTTATTTAGTTTGCCGGTACTCAACATCTCCTTCATTACTATGGAAGGGAAGGAGAGGCTCTCCTGTGGCAGTGAGAAACAGCAATAGCCTTCTTAGCAGTGGGTTAACACTCTCATAGTACTGCAGAATAGCAGCGTGTCTTTACAAAACAGGATTAAATCAAGGGTCTGGAATGGCCCCTCACTGACACCAGTGTAACTCATTCATAGTGTGCAAAGTGCAGGTGAAAGGAGAATCTGATGCACTTAGAGCTGAACTCCAAAATGATACAAGACAAGACAGGAGGACACTGCCCCCTGGCAGCAGAAATGCTCCGCAGAAATGGACTTAGAGCAGGAGTGGGCAAAATACGGCCCACAGGCTGGTTCTGGCCTGCTAATAGATTGGATCTGGCCTGTGGCTACCCATGCAGTACTCTGCATGGGGCTGAGCCCTGCCTGGGGCAGCCCGTGCCACACTCCCACCACACCTGCCTGCCCCAGACCTGGCCAGGCCAGCGTGCACAGCTTCCCCATGGGGTTGCTCCCAGTGCATCCGCCTGGATGCTGTGCAGCTCTCCCCACCTCCAGTGGCTCCTCTTCCTGCTGTGCAGCTCTGGGCATGGGGGAAGCTCCCGGCAGCTCCTGTCCCAGCATGTGGAGCTCCAGCTCCGTTCACCTGGCACAGTGAGCAGTCACCTACAGGCACCTGAGAGCAGCCACTTAACTCATTAAGTGGCCCTCCAGCCAAAAATAACTGCTTACCCCTGACTTAGAAGAATGCGGGTGGGTGCAAGCATATGGGGAGCAGCTGACTGTTCCCAGCATGAGGCATTGCAAAACAGCCAGAAGTGGGAATGAAGCAAAATAGGGTGCCATGTGGAGGAGCAAGCTCAACATGGAGGACATGCTGCTTGAACCTGCTATGGCTGGACAGTGACAGCCAGTGATGAGGCTCAAGGGGAGGATGGGGAAAAGGAATGGTTTGTTTTGGTGACAGTCTTTTGAATGGACCACAGAGGAAGGAGCCAGTGTCTGCTGTACTACTACTTCTCCTGTCTCTACACCACATTTGACCATTTATGCGTGCTTGTGCTCATTTACTGTACTTTGCAAGATCTGTCATTGTACATGTGCCTTTGAGCAGTAGGCATTGCAGCAGATGTTGCGTAGTCTGAGGCTCTGTGCTGCAGTCACAGGTGGCTGAACCAGTGGCATAGCCCTGCTTTTCATTAGTTCCTTGGAACGTCTGATAGGTGGTTGAGACATTGTTACCTTTGCCATGGTTTGTTAGGTGGTAAGGATTCAGCCACTGAAACATCCATTTTTTCGCTGTCAGGTATTTTCTTCCCCCTCTTTTTCCACATCCATAGTTGTGTCTCCTTGGGTGTGGCATCAAGAGGTTGAGTGCTGGTGAGGAAGCTCCTGCGTGACTTCAGATGTTGTGTGCTGTGGGACAGTCATACAGCAAGTGTCTCACATCTTCAGTTTGCCTCAGTTGTTCTGTCCTACTAGCCACTGCTCTTCCAGACTTCAGTCTGTTCCCTGGTAGGCTTCAGACATCCGGTGATGCGCTATCATTCAGAATGGGGCATTCTGATCAAGGTGCACGTATGAATCTCTCCCATACAGGGCATGTATACTTGGCAGAGGAAAAACTGAGAACCGGAACAGTGGTTTGGATGGTTGAGGCGCTAGCTCCCCGTTTTGAGTTGGCGAGCTTATATAATGTTGTTATGAGTGCTCACCTTTGCTTTTGGGCTGCTGTACTGATCCACCCTGAGATACTGCAAGAGCTTGGATGTACCAGGAGACTTTTTTCCATCAAGGCTGGTGATGAGGTATTCTCACAGTCACTGCCGATGAGGCTATGAGAAACCCCACTGCCGGTGAGGCAATCAGGCATTTGACAGTGACTAGGATCCAGCGGAATCACTCACACTAGCACATTCTCCTACTGCCTTCCTTTCCTTCCTTCCTTCTGGAGCATTATTGAATTCTCAGAACTCAGGGGCCCACGTGGCACACACGCCTCACGACGGTCACAATACAAACGGCCTGATTGTTGCCTGGTTCTGATTTTAGCCTGCAAAAGGACTGTTTTCTTGCTGGTCCTTGTCATGAGCAGGTGTTTAAGTTCCGGCACACAGGTATTGGTGATCAGCTGAAATGCTCTATTAATGGCTGCTGTGACTGTATCTGCAGGTAGCTGTCTGGCTCCAGCTGTGTCTATGCATGGCTTTATGGCTGTGACGATGCCCACGGTGGGTGTAGGTGTCAGAGGGCAATGCAATGCTGTGTGTTATTTTCTCGATGCCAATGTGGGAGTGCAAAGGACATAGTTAGCAGGTGCCAAAGAAGATAAGTCTAGGGTGTTTCAGAGCTGTCACTGAATTGGGGGAGGGCAGCGGCCAGTGGCAGAGGTGACTGCAGTGTGCCCTGGTGCCACAACTCACACCTTGCCTGGCCTCCCCGCTGCGCAGACGAAGGTCCTGGGGCTCAGGCACATGAACCAGGGCAGTGTCCTCATGCGGGGACGCCGGGACCACGTTGCTGTGGCTGGACCCGGGCTGGGGACGCCCGTGGAGGCGCCCGCAGGAGGAGCTCGGGGGCACCGCGGCCATCCCGGGACTGCGGGGCGCCCCCGCCGGGGGCCGGGGGCTCGAGACCCCTCCGGGGCGGGCGGGG
>NW_005843244.1:0-4514 GCF_000455745.1 Alligator sinensis | reverse complement strand
GCGGCTGGGGTGACCAGGGCTACGTCTGCGAGCGGGGCCCCTGAGCCCTCAGACCCACAGCCAGTGCCACCCCTGGCGCCTGTGCTCTCCTCTCCCGCGAGTTGTCTCACCCCATTGTTTTAAAGACAAAGTGGAAGTCGTGCGGTGCCAGGCCTGCTCCGGAGCCGGCCCCGCATCCCTCCGCATAGTGGCAGGCTTTGGACCATCCCAGTAGGGCTCCAAGGAGTAGCTAAGGTCTTCTGGGTCACCCGTGTTTCTACCTCTCCTCTCCTGCCATGGTCAGTGTCTTGCTCTGCTGCCTTCTAGACCTGAGCCAGGCTGGATTCTGCAAGTCTTGTTCACAACGAGCCCCCAGGAGTTTGGTGCCAAGCCCCCCTCCCTCTTCCTCTTCCCCCTTGGTGCATCCTCTGTAGACCCCGTGCTCCCCGTGACCCCGAAGGTTGGAGGGAGCCTGGGAAATGCTTTGAGCCTCCTAGAAGCTCTTTCAGGTCACCAGATCCTGGCTGTGAACTCCAAAGGGTCCGTGCCCAGCCCTGTGGTGACACCATGGGGCACTCTCACTTTGAAAGTGACACCTAGTGCTGAAATGCTGCACTCACAACTGCAGATTCCACCTCTGCCAGGGTTTTATTCATTGACTGGAATGAATTAAGCTGGGGGGGGGGGGTGGGGGAGGTATTGAATTAAGGGGGGGGGGGGGGGATGAGGGATGTATCACTCCCTTATCACAAGCTGACAGTTTGCATTGGTGCTTCTCACAAGGGAAGGCAGAAGGGCCCAGCTTGTGAATCATGAAAGTACCAAGGAGGAAATACCACCTGAGTGTTATTAACAGTTATGTCAGTTGTGTCACACTAGGTTAAGACAGGGCTGGACACGTAGATCTGACAGAACAGCAAGAATTTCCATGTATGTTGGTCTGTGTCATTTTAAACATGACTTCTGCGCTACAGCAGGGGAGAGATCCACAGAAGAGGAGATAGCCCCAACTCCCACAGATCCTTAAGAGGAAAAAGGCACTTTCCTGGTATTGAGGAGCCTTTTGTAAGTGCAGCAAAAAGAGCAGCTGAATGTCCAGGAGCAGTTCCTCTCTGTTACACATAGCCTCCTTCACTGCGCAGGCTGCTCTGTGAAAGTGCTTAGTACGTAGGGAGTGGCCACGTCGTCTGCCTGTCCCCAGTTCCTGCTGTGTGTACTGCTGGTCCGGTCCCAGTGTTGGCTCTCAGTATTGTAGTCCAGGCAGCACATTCTGCACACACTGGTGTTATGCTCAATTCCACATCTTGCCACAAAACTGGGGTCCGGATCCTGAGTATTTAATTTCTTTCTCAAAAAAAGGGCACGCTCCTCAGTTAAGATCAAATCAGCAAACATTGCCTATTATGACATACCCTGATTTGTGCCATCTCGGGGTTGGGATGTGGGACCTGATAATGAAGAAAACCTTAAATAATGGGAACCAGGTTAAAGTAATGCAGTGTTTTCCCCCTGGATCTGCATGCAGCCTGATTGTAGATCTAAGACGTGAGAGCAGCCACGTTCATTTCTATGCAGTGTAAAGGCTGAAGCTGTGCGATAATGATGTTGACATTTATGTTGTCAAAAGTAGTAACACCCAACCACTGGACTAATCCCAGGATCCCAACCTGCCACCCAGACCTCTCCAGGGGCTTTCTTCCCAGCTGACAGCCCTGCAGCTTCTGCAGGACAGGTTTGTGTTAATACAAGTCCCTCATCTTCATTTCAAAGAAGTGGGTGTGTTAGCATGATGTGATTTAGCATAATGAGGCTTTGCTGGACATCTCTGTGAGATGATGCCTGAACCTCAGTGTAAACAGGCAGAGCTATGTTGGTAATTGATTTTTCTGTTCAGTGGAGAAATAATAACGTACAATGAAATATTTAATTCAATTTTAAAGCATTTTCCTTTTACTCTTTAATCTTCCTTTTACTCTTCAATCTTCTAAAATTCAAATTAGCTAAATTTTGTCTCAAATCTTCATTCCTACATGACCATACAAAACACATCTTTTCAACATATTTGAAACAAAATGTTTTGACTCTTCCAAAGAAAATCCCATTTTTTTGGCTGAAAAAATTGCCTAACTTGATGAGTTGTTTAATATATTCTCTAGCTGCATTTTCCAGCAAATAAATCTCTGTCTAAGCAAATCATCCACCTCTAACAACAGTAGAACTTGTAGTACAATCTTGCTTGGTTTGTTGCTCTAGTTGTACCATATTTGGAAAATCATATATGCTCAATATGATCAGTATAATTGCAGTCGTTTTGTCTGGGATTTGCGTCCCTGTGGGTGAAACTAATGTGAAATGAATGCAAAGCAATATACTCCGGCACAGTCCATGCCAGACTTTATTGCTCTCAGGTGCAGTATTTACATGTGTGCCTGGGACCACAGCACATTGAGCCAGGGCAGAGTAGGGGTGGGGCTTGGGGTGGGGATGGTGGAGTCAGAGGCCAGTCAGCCGGGTGACTTTGGTGTTATGGTTTATTGTGGTGGACTTCTAAAAATAGGTCTGATATTTGTGGCAAGGGAGGCCCCCGTGCCACAGACAGCCAGTGCGCAGGCTGCAGTAGGAGGCTCAGCCACATGGAATGGCCGGAGAGGTGGATTCTCACCCAGCACAGAGGCACCTTCCTCCCCACTTCTTCAGGTACTTCGCTCCAGATTGCTCATGGTGGGAGCAGTCACTGGCTTCCTGCAGTTGAGCCAACTCAGCTGTGCTGCCAAGCCCCTGTGGCCATACTGCCTGCATAAAAGCAGTGGGAAGCAGCTCATGGTCTAGCCCCGGAGGCTGGGGCAGGGACTGGGCCAGCCTGTGGCTGCTAGGTAGCCTGTCTATGGTACTTTCCATGAGCATCTGCCTCACTTGGGAAGGTACCCATGCCATAGGAAGGGCACCCTACAGTCCTGTGGGTTTGTAATGGGTCAGTGTGCTCATCTGGGGAAGCATTTCTCTATCAGGACACTTAAACTTTACTTTTCCAAATCCTATATTCAAGAATTTCCCAGGAGGGGGAGCTGGCAGAATGCAGGTACGCCTTGGAGGAAAGGGAGATGGGTGCAATTGTCTGTGGGATGCACTCCACCATTTCCTACCAGTTCTGGGTCTTTGCGTGATGATTTCCCTGCATACTCACACATTCATTATGATGTGGGAAAAACCATTACCCTGCATAGGGATCCTGCTGATGGGACATAAAGCCCAACTCTCTACTGGCACAAATCAGCATTATATGCTTGACATCACTGAATTTAAGCTTGCTTTTAGTTTTAGCTGCCTATAGCAGGTGGACGAGTAGCTCTGAGGTGGGAGGTTGTAAAGAAGTTTAACTAGGGCCTGATGCAAGTTTTGCTGGCTGGCAGCATTTGTGTCCCCATGTCTATCATTGTTACTCATCTGGAGTTTAATAATAAATAAAGCATCTGCTTGCTGAAGACTTTGCTTTCCTTCTCCTGGGCCTGGCTCAGCATCAGCAAGGAAAGGGTTACCCCCCCCCATATGTAGTTAATGACTCACTCATGCTCCATTAATCTGCAGGAGGGCAGATGCAGAGCAGAGTGTCAGTGCACACAGTGGGGCTGCAAGGAGCAGCATCTGCAGTATAGGAGCTGCTCAGGTGGGAGTTGGACAAACAGGGCTGGCAGTACATAGGACCTGGGGAAGGAGATTGCTATATAATGTTTGGAGGACAGTACAATGGGAATTAGGCAGAGAACCATCTCAGTAAGGAAGAGCATAAGAAGGAAGTGAGGGACTGGAAGAGCTTGGGTTGCGGGTCAGGGTTCAGAGGTCTGACAAAGCTCTGTGTGTGAAGTCCAGGGCTAAGATAGCAGGGGGTTGTGGGTTGGTTCTGTGGGGCACTAGCAGATCTGCGGGGGAGTCCAGAGTGGAATAGCAGGGCCAGGGGTAGAGGAAGGGTGTTGCAGAGCAGCACTGTGTGTAGCAGCCGAGTTGTGTGAGGAGCCAGAAGGTACTGGTGCAGCCTTTGCCCACACAGCATCTACATCTCTGTCAGCTCAGCTTAGAAATGTGATTTGCAAAGGGTGGTTGTTCACAGACCTGCTCTCTGAATTCTCTCTCACGGGTGAGGAGTGAGTTAGTCTCCATTAAAACCCACTTAGCATGACTTTTACTCGCACATTCCTAATAGCATTAACAGGCAATTTATTAGCAACTGCTCAATAGGTGCCTTGTGAGGAATGATAGAGTTGTGTGAAATTTTGCCAAGTGTTTTGTTTGAAGCTGTTTCCATGCGTTTCAAGTTTGAAACAGCGAAATCGAAACAAAACAAAAAGCATTGAAATGAATGAGGGCACTCGAAACATTTAGAAAGTTTTGAGTTTCGAAGCAGTCCACTGGTGGGAGGTAGGGGAGAGCCAGGGCTGCGCTCCCTGCCAGGTTGAGCCACATGGGACTACTGAGCAGCTTGGAGCACAGCCCTGGTTCTCCCTGCCTCCCCCCGCTGAGCTGTGCTGTGGGAGGCAGGT
>NW_005843243.1:243309-252092 GCF_000455745.1 Alligator sinensis | reverse complement strand
GCTCAGCTCTACGTGCTCCTGCCCCCATTTCTTAGTTCAATTTGAGGAAGGGCAGCTTTTCTCCTTGAATGGTCTAATACCTTTAAAAGGCTCAAATCAAAACCACACTGATAATAATTCTCCTGGGTGGTTGTATTGCATTTACAAAAATATTGCCTGTATGGCCAAACCCACAGGAAACCTGTGTTTGATATTTGTGGTTATTTTGGAGGAGAGAACAGTGGAATTGTAATTAGAGCAATACCATACCTAGGTAATTAATCCAAGCAAAGAATATTAAAGCTTTATTGCGGTTCCCAGGGGCATCCTAACCAAGTTGTGGAAGGGGGTTGCTTGGCTGAAACGCCGGAAGTCAAGGGTCAGTGTCTCTTCCTTTCAACCCATTCTTTATTTGTCCCCTTTGGGTTTTTTGCAAAGTTCATTAAACTCAACAGAATAACTTCCACCTAATCTAGTGGCCTTTTGCTCCTGGTCATAGGTTTTTAATACTTTTTTTTCTATTGCTATTGTACCTGCCGCATGAGAACTGCACTCCTCTTTTGAGCGTGGTTTAGCAGCTGAAACACCCTTTCTTAGGTCTTTTCCTTTCCCTGCAAAGGATGATTTTGGTTTCAAGAAGACAAGTCCCCCTTGGTTTGCTCCTTACCCTGGATCTAGAGGACTAGCAGCAGCCAGGTGAGGGGAGCCGGGGACATCATCACGATATGTCTGATGGGCTCGATGCTGAGAACAAAGTGCCAGGAGTGGCAGGGAACTGTTTATATCTGCCCTGAGGAGTAGGAGGGTGTTCATGGGTCACGAAACAGGCAAATCGGGGTCAGGGATAACACTCCTGGCCCTTGTGAGACTCCGAAAGGGGCCGTTTTCTCAGCCTGGGGGGTAGAGCGGATGCCTCTCAGTGATCAATCTGGGTAAAAAGTGTCTTGCTGTGATTCCTCTGTGTTGGGGGAGCCCACTCAGAAATCGATCCATTTATAGTTACGCTTTGCTTCCTGTTAGTCAATCAGTTATGTATCTACCTGGTTGTCATTCTGTAAAGCCCATGGTACTTATGATTTCTTATGAGACTGGCATGTGGGAATGTGTCTAGGGCCTTATTATGCCTCGTAAACTCCCCTCAACCACCTAACGAGTTCATGTGGATGGGTCTGATCCTGCTTTATTTACTTATTCATTTGTTCAGAGCTGGAGCCTGCCCATGGCTGGGGAGTGAGCTGTGAGTAGGCTTCCCTCTGAAGGCAAAAGTGACACAGGGCACAATCCTTTTTTTCTGCAGAGCCTGCCCGCCTCTCCCACGGCCTGGGGGTGAGATGACAGCTGCATTGTTGCAATTTGCAATGTTGCAAACTAAACTCGCGGTCTCATGTCGCCGGTTGGAAGCACTATAGGTGATGCACTGAGACATTTTCATTGTCAAGTCGTCCACTGTCTTCACAGCACAATCAGTCAGAATCATTTTTGGATACTGGGGAAGAAATTAAGTCAGTGCAATCTGCTTAACTTTACAAGACATGAGTTCATGTGATACACCCTCTTCAATATGGGAGCAAATATCTTCAGGAGCAAATTTGCTCTGTAAGAGTAGTGAGAGCACAAGGGGAGTCTCTCCAAATTGGTAGGTGTTGAAAGGCTGCACAGGCAGGTTTCTGACCTGGCCTGTGTCACTGTGAGCGGTGCACTCTTGTCATGCCAACAGTGGGATTCTCCAGTGCCTTCAACTTGAAGCCTGCTGAGGGTGAGAGCGCGGGCACTTTCCGAGTTTCTGCCACTGGATGCCAAAGGCAGGGGTGGAAGCATGATAGATAAGGAGTTAAGAGCGTGCCCTGATTTCTTCTGGTGTCAGGATAGGCATTTTTTGTCGAAGTTGCTGCTGGTAAGGTTTGAACTGGTTTTGCACTTGACAGTGACGGTGTTTCCTGGAGACGCTTCCAGGGCTTGAGTCCGAGACATCACCACGTCCCCATGGCATCTGGAGGCAAAAACAAGGAGCAGAGTGTTCCTGTTTATATGTTGCTTGGTTTCACCATCCATGTACTTTTTCGTATGAAAGTCTTATATAAGTGTTACAGCTCAGGCTTGTTTAGCTTATGGCAATGTTACAAACATCATTTTTTTATAATCATAACTTTTTTTTCACCCACTAAGTTATTTAGGAACAAATGCAGACCAACTAAAAGACTCTTATCCACTTCATTGTGATTGTATCGGGACAGATATCTGAACAAGGTCTTCCTTTTTTAGAAACAGGACAATCAGAAGTCAGTAGAAACTTTATAGATACATTAGCGATTTGGTAGGCCGAGATCAAAGAGATCTTTTTGTTCTTTACATGGGACCCAGACAACTAACAATCGGACGATGTGAACGCAAGACAGGTCTGAGCGGCCTGATTTATTAAACTCAGGGATTTGAGCAGCTCAGGGATGTCATTCAGGACCGAAAGATGCAAACTTGGTTAGATATGAACATTTCCATCCCGTCTGAAGAGGTTCAGAGTAGAGTGGACAGGTGCCCGGGCATAGGAGGATGAGTTCAACCTAAGTTTAACAGATCAACCCAGGAGGCTGTGTTAGCAGGTGGCTTGTTTTTGCTCTCGCTGCTTGCTTCCGCTGTGGAAGTGCCAAACACACTCCATTCGAGTCAGGGCCTGAACGTGGTAAAGGCTGCACAAAAACATAGGAGCACCCAGTCTTTATTCTTTGCATTCATTGACATAGCATCTTTCAGCACTGAGTGAGCTAAGGAAGGATGGGTGTTGGGGTAGAAAGGAAATTATTCCCAGCTGTGTACTGATGCCTAAATGTTACTTTGCATTTAATTAGCTTAGTTTTTGTGCAGATAATGCTGTGACTTTCCTTCCTAGGGGAACAGTGCAGTGCGAAACTCCAACTCTGGCCTTGTGGCTTTTTTGCTGCTGCTTTGAGTCGACACTTTAACCAACTTGTTTAATGCACTCAGACTTGTGGAGACCTTACACCTGAATTTTTGGATGGTTTCTAGTACCTCATACAAGAAGGGCAAGGACTTCTGATCCTGAGGGTTTAAAAAGTACAGTCTCAAATCCAAAGGAAAGTCTTGTGGTGCCATGTCATGGCTGATATTCGTGTTTACAGAAGATTTAGAGCTGACTGGACTGTTTCTCAAATAGGACAAACTTGGAATAACCATTTCTGTATTTTCCAATTGCTATGCCAATATTTCCTAACTGATTTGCTTTATACTCACACCAGTTTTCCCTGTTGGGGGAAAAAAGTTGGGGGAATTTTGTTTTTCATGGAACCCTTCTGATTTTTTTTTAATGGAGAAAGAGGATATTTTATACAAAAAATTACACAATTCATATGTTCTCAACTATTCTGAATTGTTTCCTGAGCTTATGTGTAAGGGTGTCTGCTGTGCAGTCTTCTTGGCATGTGCAGTAGTAGGACTTCCACCAGGAAGCAGAGGTGGCTTGGGTTGCTCTGGTATTTTAGTAGTCAAGCAGGAGTGTATAGATCTCTCCCTTGGGTCCACAAGTCTGTTGTGCTATCTGACCCTAAAGCCCTGAATCTCCATTCACCCCTGTATACCACATGATGGACCTATGCTATACTGTCCATTTGATAACCTGTAAAACAGTTTACATTACTTTTTCTTGATCTGTCCCTTGTGGCTTCACTTTCTCTCAACCCAGATCCCCAGGCACCTGAGAAGCAGACTGGGGCCAGGTCTGATCTAAGAGCACTTCCCCGGTGTAGTTAGAGTAGGATGCTGTGCAAACGGAGAGAAACCATTGCATATGCAGGCGCTATTAGCAGTGAGCCTGCAAAGCACCTTTGTACTGGTGTGAGTGTCTCCCTTGCAATCACATCACATAGTTCACAAGTCGCATCTCCGTAGACTAAGCAGCCTGGCTATGCCAACAACGCTATGCTGGAGAGAGCTGGGAGATGGCAGTGGGGTGTTTAGAGTGACAGAGCCCGGTCTGAGTCTTTTGCCGTGTGTAACGGTATCAGCGATGCCTGCTTGGGGCAGGTTGGAAATATGCAAAATTCTCCCATGGAAATATGAGAAACAACCTCCTGTGACTGTATCTCCCTGGGCCCAAGCAGGGGCTGCAGATACCATGTGGTGTACAGCCCCATCAACTCCCTTACAAGCCAACTTGCTCTTGGATAACAATCCTGTGTGTGTGCATCTTGATTTTTAATTTTCCCCAGGATTTCATTCCTTCCCTGCAGAAATCCAGTGCATGCTCAGTGCACCCATCCATCCTACTGAAGTCCCCCAAAAACAGCAGTTTAGTGGTACATGTGCCTTGTGAATGTGTCTAGCTCTTTAATGCTGAAAGGATTTGGGGATGGGGAGAGGGGAGAGAGGAGGAGGGGAATCTCATTGAAAAGAAACCCAGAGCAGTGGCTTGAATGACTAAGTATAAAAGAAGAAATATTCCAAGGAAAGCAAGTATTTACATTCTGGAGATGCAGTCAGCCTGCTGGAGGAAACTCATTGCAGGGTGAGAGATGCAGAGATCAGTCCCACAGGGTAGAAAAGGGAGACCCAGGTAAAGCAACTCCTACCACAACCTCTCCGAGATGAAACCAATTCCCCATCTCCTGCCCCTTCCCCTCTCCAAAGTGTCCATGCCCCTATTCCTTCTTGCATGGATCGGAGACAGGGTATGTGTGCCTCCCCGTTACCCTGCTAAGGGCATTCAATGTACCTGCCATGTTGGGTGACAAGAGCATTGTGGACTTTTCTGTTGCTGCCTAAGACCTCCCTGCAGTGGTGCTGCCTGTAAAGCCCCAGGCTGGCCCAGCCTGCCACAGTGTTTATGGCATGGGGAGGAAAAGGGATTGCTTGGTGTTCAGGAAGAAAATAAATGTTACCCTGGAAGAAGAAATGAGCCCCTAGCTCATGTGAGGTTGAATCTCAGACTTGGGAGCAAACTCCCCTGGTCTGTGCACCTGGGCTGATCTGTCCTGTAGGCTGGGCAGCAGGGGCAGCGTGGTGGTGTCTGTGGGTCAGACAGTGATGTGTTTGTGTCCTGGGAAATCCCCGGAGCTGGTACTGAGTGTAGCAGTTGTTCAATCAAGTGAGTCTTCAGGAAGCAGCTGTGGTGCTGGGCTGGGCAGCCTGGCAGGTTTTTGTATGGGGTTGTATCACTGTGTGAGGTGAGCTTTTGTACTGGTGACAATAATAATCTCCAGCATCTTCAGCTTCAACACTGCTGATGGTGAGAGTGAAATCAGTGCCAGAGCCACTGCCGCTGAACCGGGCTGGGACTCCTGATTGCCGGGTTACAGCATCATAGACGAGGAGCTTAGGCGCTTGCCCAGGTTTCTGTTGGTACCAGGCTAAGCCCTGATAGGTTCTCCCAGAGCTACTATAAGTAAGGCTGGAGCTGGCTTTGCACTTGATGGTCACTCGATCTCCTGGAGACACCGCCAGGGACTCTGGGGTCTGAGTCAGCACAATCTGCCCGGAGGAACCTAGACGTAAAAACAGCGTAAAACACAAAACCCTTCTAAAACTTGGATTAACATAGTGCCTCCAGCAAACCAAGTAACCAGTCTGACTAGACAATCTGGATGCTCTAGCAATGTTCCTTGTGCGCGTTATTACAGAATTAAGTGAGTTTGTGTCCTGGCTGAAATGCTAACATGCAGCCAGAAGTGCTTCTTTCCTTCCAGCCCTTTCTTCATTGCTCATCTAGGTTACAGCCTCAGCCCCTAGAAATCCCCAGAAAAACTTCTGGTCACTCCAATGGGCTTTGGATCCTGGTACTGGGGATTAAGTCAGACTTTTGACTTGGTTGCAGTCCCTACCTGCCAAGGCAGTGCATTTCTTGGAACATATTCAAGCATCAGAGAAACCCAATTCCTTGGGCTTTTTGTTTCTGGAAAAAGGATGGTTTTGCTATAATGACACAACTTCCCTCTGCGTTTGCTGCTTACCCTGGACCCAGAGCACCATGAGGCAGAGCAGGGGAAGCAGTGAGACCATCTTGGTACGTCTGCCTGGCTTGCACCGATCACCATTTGGTACAAACTGGCCTGGATCACTTATACTGGTGCCGAGCACGAGGAGGCGTTGACTGGGTGTAAAACATGCAAATTTGGCTCAGAGATGATTTGCAAGTGATCTAAAAATAAGCTGTGAAAGGCAGGTGATGTTGAAGGGGGCAGACACAGCAGGTTCACGGGAGCCCCTTCACTTTGTGCTGAGCTGGTATTGTCACAAGTGGGTGGGAAGAGGGTTGTGATCTCGTACTTGTTTACAATGTGTTTAATGCCTATTAGACATGTCCTGCTGGACACAGTGTCACTAGGGTGATGTTCCTGTGTTAGGGGAGCCATAGGGGAAGTGACTTCCTCACTCCTTGCTCTTTTTCTTCAACTTAGAAATCTTGCATAACGTAAAGAAAGGGGAAGTTCCTGAACTTGGCCCTTCTAGAGGATTTTCCAGCCATATTAAGCATTTTTCACCTGGAAGACCCTTTCATTGCACATGGTCTTTTTTTTTTCTTTTTTTTGTTTGATTTTCCCACAAACCATCTCCCAGGTTAAAAAGCAAGGCAAATGGGGTTTCAGGTTAAATCATCTTTTTCAATGATTTAGCTGGGAGTCATGAATGCTCTGATTAAAGGGGCAAGAGGTGATGACCCACAGCATTTTTATTCCAGCCCAGGAGGAAGGAGTCATGAATCATACTAGTAATGCCCAAGTCTAGTAGCTAATCCATGATGATCTGGAATGATACAATTTCCCAGGCACCACAATTATATGGGACAATATAAATACCAACCCCTTCCACATTGTCATGAAAACTCCCTTATTAGACTAGAGATTTCTCCACCCCTTACCCACCTGGAGCACCTGCTCACTGGGAACTGCACCGTTGACTGGAGCATAGTGGGCTGATGGGAGATCTCTGACTCTCCAAATGAGTGTGCAAGAAGGGCACGACACATGGAGTGTAACAGCTCCACAAAGGAAATGACTGTTCTGAAAGTGAACTGAGCAGTGCCGCCCCATTTCCTTATGGTCTGTCCCTGTGAGCAACTGATGATGATAGTGGTGACAGGAATATTCCCCAGCATCTGAGCTGTGCAGTGTTGAGCACAGAGCGAAATGGAGCCGTTGTGATTCCTCGCTGCGCAGGGGAAAAAAAATCAGTCAGTTATGTCAATGCAGATTTGTCATCTCAACATCCGCTGTATAAGGACTGGTATTTTCTATGGAGAGATTTAAATACTGCACATTACAGTCACTAGACTTAAGTCTGATCTCAGCTTACTCATTAACATTGTTGAAGTGAGGTCTGCATAACGCCCCAGGACAGTTACTTGTATCCTGCAGAGGATTTGCATAGTTAGACCATGCAAAATGTTTTATATCACTGGGTTTCCTGTCTTGATGGTGTGCCGCCAGAATTGCCAATGCCCCAGTTAATAAGCAACAGGCTGCCATCTCTTGAGCATAGTGTAGAAGTTGATTATCATCTGGTGTGCTAGTTTAACCCTAAGGTTAACCACCTTTTCCAACATGTACCTAGTCTAACAGGTGTGGTTAAGTGATGTGTTAATTAAAATGTGAGGTTCATTAATTTATTTCCCTGATGTATACCTGACATTTTAGCTATAAAGATATGGAAACATGATATCAGGCCTTTTTCTCTTGCTACTGTAATTTATAGTAGACGGTACCACCTGCTACTCTTAACCCGAATGCTGGGTGGCAGTTGTATAACCTGGCCACCTCGAGGGTGCCAGTAGCTTTGGGGAGAAGAGCATCTTGGAGGGAAGTGCTAGTTTTAGCCCTGGCAGAGGGAATGCCACCAAAAATTTGTGGAAATGAGGTCCACTCCATTATCAGGTAGACTGGGCTCTTGAACGTTGGTCAGAAGCCAGTCCAGGAGCAGAGTCCTGTCCATACTTGCAAAGGTAATTTTTTTTAAAACAGGTATTAAGCTTGGGGCATAGGTACAGTCAGTGGAGAAGTCCGTGTTCACCGCAGAGAACCAGGTTGCTCAGACTACAAATAGCCTTGTGTCAAATGCGTTACCTGTCCTAGAGTGCTATCATTCAAAGATTCATAGATTGTAGACTCAGAAGGGACCACAATGGATCATCGTGTCCGACCCCCTGCCCCTGGCAGGAAAGAGGACCGAGGTCAGATGACCACAACCAGGTGACTATGTAGCCTCTTATTGAAGACCTCCTAGCTAGGTGAAAGCACCACCTCTCTTGGAAGCTGATTCCAGATCCTGGCCACCCTTACTGTGAAAAATGTCTTCCTAATATCTAACCTAAATCCCCTCTCAACTAGTTTACACCCGTTATTCCTAGTCACTCCCTGTGGCACCCTAGTAAACAGCACTTCCCCTATTCCCCGTTGACCTCCCCTAATAAATTTATAGGCGGCCACAAGATCTCCCCTCAGCCATCTCTTGTGAAGGCTGTATAGACTCAGCTCTCTCAACCTCCCCCCGTAGGGTCTATCACGAAGGCCACTAATCATGCAAGTGGCCCTCCTCTGGACCCTCTCGAGATTCCCTGCGTCCCTCTTGAAGTGCGGCGCCCAAAACTGGATACAGTACTCCAACTGCGGTCTGACCAGTGCCGCATAGAGGGGGAGCATCACCTCCTTTGATCTATTAGTCATGCACCTGCTAATGCACGACAAGGTGTGATTGGCCTTGTTGATGGCCTTGTTACACTGCCGGCTCATGTTCGTCTTGGAGTCGATTATGATTCCAAGATCCCTCTCTGCCTCCGAGCTGCTGAGCAGGACACTCCCTAA
>NW_005843243.1:224947-242280 GCF_000455745.1 Alligator sinensis | reverse complement strand
GGCTCAGCTATGACACTGGCCAATTCTTTCAGCAGCCGTGGATGGAGGTCATCCGGGCCTGCTGACTTGTACCCATCCGGCTCCTCCAGGAGCTCCTTAACTATTTCAGAACTAACTGTAGGTGGACTGGTGCCATGTGGACATCCATCAGTGATGGAGGTGGGGGAATTGGCTTGGTTGGTATGTAGAAATACTGAAGCGAAGGACTCATTGAAAAGCTCTGCTTTTTTCCCCATGTCAACCACCAACTGTCCTGATTTGTCCTGCAGG
Source organism: Alligator sinensis (assembly GCF_000455745.1). Lineage (NCBI taxonomy): Eukaryota > Metazoa > Chordata > Crocodylia > Alligatoridae > Alligator > Alligator sinensis. Next base: position 242,010 of record NW_005843243.1, on the reverse strand, counting down.
AGCCCTGTGTTGCTCTGAGCTTTCCTTTTGCCCTCTATATACCTGAAGAAGGACTTTTTATTGTCCTTGATTGTTGAAACCAGCCTGAGCTCAAGCCTGCCTTGGCCTGTCTAAATGATTCCCTGCAATAGCGTGCCAGGGAGATATATTCCTCCTTGGTGGCTGCTCCCTGCTTCCATTGCCTGTACACCTCTTTCTTTGCCCCCAGACTCTCCTGGAGTTCCCTGTTCAGCCAAGGGGGCTATTTTGCCCCCTTACCTCCCTTCCTACATAGTGGGATAGACTCCTTTTGAGCACCTAGGATCACTCCCTTGAAATACCTCCAACCCTCCTGGACCCCCATTTGCTCTATGTTCTTGAGTTGCATCCCCTCACTAACTAGCCTTCTAAGCTGGCTAAAGTTGACCCTTCTAAAGTCCAACACCTTAGCCCCACTAGTTATTTTACCCACTTTATCATGTATATTATTGTGCGTCCTAGGGTCTGAATCATGGGCCAGGACCCCATTGTGTTGGGGGAAATGTATGACCATGGATCAAATAGACAGGACTTGTCTGAAAAAAACCTACCCTTGAAGTATAAGACAAGGGGCAAGAGGGATGCAGACAGATGAATGAAGGAGGAGACGGGATCACCATGATGATAGTAGCGAGCCTAATGGGAAGAAGTATTGGCAGGCTTACCAAAGTGCTGTTTGTGTGGAGTCATTTGATGGGGGCTTCTCCTGAGAGTGAAGGGCAACTGAGAGGAGAACGGGAAGGGAAGAGCCGAGGTAGAGCGCGCCCAGAGGTGGAGCTGCTGAACGGATGGAGAGAAAGTGGAGGAAGCAGCTGTGAACTGCATGGGCAGGTTTTTGTTGTGGTCTGTGTGAAGGCTGTTGTGGGTCTGGAGACAGTAATAATCCCCAGCATCTTGGGCTTCAACACTGCTGCTGGTGAGAGAGAAGTCTGCTCCAGACCCTTCGACACTGAACCAGGCTGGGAGTCGTGATTGCAGAGGAGGAGATGCAGATGGCACACAGATGAGGAGCTTAGGAGCTTGTTCAGGTCTTTGTAAAGTTACTGCAGCTCATTAACTGACCCTGGCTGTAAATATTAAACTCATGTTACATCCCTTTTTCCCTTGCTCACAACCTCCTTCTTTCAGCAGCAGTTTAGAAGTAGTGAGTATTTTCTGAGGCTGGTGACGTATGAAGATAAATCTTGCCTTGTTGTAGGACCTATTTATATCCAAATGTTTTTGTTTGGCTCCATTTCTGACCTTATGGCAGAGCTCCCTTTTCCTGTCTGGGATTGTACGATGTCTAGAACAAAAAGTTCATGACCCTCTTGCTGTTATTGCAGCACAAATAGTAATAGTGAGAAAGCCAGTGCCCTTTTGGCTTCTTGCTTATCCTGGGTCCAGAGCACAACCAGGCAGGTGATCTCCCCGGATCGGTTCATCATGATGCGTCTGGCACCCAGCACTAATCATCCAACAAGAAGAACTGCACCAAAGCAGGGAAATCTCCGTGCCTGTGAACTATGCAAATCTGGGTCAGAGATGAACATTTGTTGCTGAGCCGTGTCGTGGGCAAAGGGGAGGGAGCCCCGTGAAGGCGGCCAGTTCAGTCCCTGGGGTTGGGCTCACAGGGCACGTGCCAGGGCTGACACTAACGGTTCTCAGTTGATGGTTTTTGCTTCAGGGCTGGTTGGTGTCAGTGTTATACTAGATGTCTCCTCTCCACAAAAGTGTAAGTGCTTCTTTCTTTTTGAAAAAGAGACTGGGTAGAAGGCATCTAGTTTTCTGTCTGGACAGGTGTTGAAGCCTTCAGCAAATTAGGGAAAAGCCTGATCTGCTCAAGTCAGGTTTCAGGCTGCAAAACCACTTAGATTTTATTCCTTTTCCTTTTGGCCCCTGACATTAAGTGTCAACAAGAAAACTGAGTTTTGATACAAACCACTGATATTTTTTTTTTTGTGTTAAACTTAAAGCCCCCCTTCCCTCCCCCCCGCCCCCATCTTCAAATATTGTAGTGCACATTTCACCTTAGGACTTTCTCTCTGAATTAATGTTGCATTGAAGTAGAGGGCTCATGAAGTCGTGCTTGGCCTTTCCTCCACTGTGCTAGACTTTTCAAACTATCATCAGCAGCTATTACTTGCTGCATCCCACCTTCTCTTATTTTATTTCAGGGGTGGCCAATCTGTTACCTGTATGCCATCAGTGCACAGGCAACCTCTGTAAGTGGCATGCTGCAGATGAGGGAGGGAGCAGGGAGCACAGTGCAGGTAGTACAGGGAGCAGAAAGCTGAGCAGCAGATTGGGCAGTGAGCAGAGGGCAGGGGAAAGAGACTGGAGTGGCACTGAAGGGAGCAGGAGAGGCTTACCATGTGGCCGCTACTTATACCCTGGATCCAGAGAACTGACAGTCAAATAATGAGGATGAACTTTATGGCAGCATGTCACGAATCAACCCTGGAGCATCTGCAGTTCGGAGTGTGAAGTGCATTAAAAGAAATGCAGAAAGAGAACTCAGTGTGCTGAGTCTAAAATTGTGTGTGTGTGTGTGTGTGTGCGCGTGCGCATGTGTTCATGCATGTGTAACATAAACTGGAACTCTTAGTGTATTTGCCTTCTCTTACTGTATCCACATTTGGGGGTGGCCAACCTGTGGCAAGTATACCACAAATGGCATGGGCAACCTGTGTGTGTGGCATGCAGCAGATCAGGAAAGGAGCAGGGAGTGAAGTGACAGAGGACAAGGAGGAGAAAGCAGAGGAGCAGACTGAGCAGGAAGCAGAAGGCAAGGAAGAAAGCCAGAGCCCATCTGTATGTGTGTACATGTACACACCCGTGGGAAGTAGACAAAGGAGATATAAGTAAGCAACTCACATAGATGTGCCCTTTGTGTAGCAGATGTACTATGAAGGTGGCTATTAAAGAAGCACCTGAAATGCTGGTCTGAATAGATCAGGGAGGTTTTTGTACTGGTTTTTATCACTGTTGAGAGGGGCCCCATACTGCTGGTGACAGTAATAATCACCAGTGCCTTCACCTTCTGCACTGCTGATGGTGAGAGTGAAATCCGCTCCAGACCCACTGCCGCTGAATCAGACTGGGACTCCTGGTTGCCGCGTAGAAGCAAAAATGATGAATGACTTTATAAAAAGTCCTCTGGGTATATTCCCCTGCTATTTTCAGCTCTCTGAAGCCATGTGTTTGTTCAGGGAGTTTCAGAAAATCCACTGAAGTCAGTGGACTCCCTTCCACCTCTGTGGGCTTGGCCTTGAAAGAAGGCCTTTTTAGTGGAGCACAGGCAGCCTGAGGTTAGTGGAGCCCTCTTGGGAATAGTATGGATTTGGTAGGCAGAGCCTCTAGACTTTTAGCTTCTTTTTGCAAGGGAACTTCACTGACAATAAAGCCTGTTCCCTCTTGGTTTCCTCCTTACCATGGATCCAAAGCAAGATTAGCCAGAGAAGTGGAGTCTGTGAAATCACTTTAGGACATCTGACTGTCCCAAAGCTGATCAGCAGGCTGCAACAACTGATGCAGGAGGTTTTAAGCCAGGTCTAAGCAGCACAGGGGATGTCACTTGAGCATGAAGTATATAAATGTAGGTTAGATATGAGAACCTCCATATTATCTAAACATGCAGGGACCAGATGGCCAGGGGATCCGAGGACAAGTGCAGCCTGACAGGGCCAGCCGCTGCTCCCTCACTTTGCACTGGAATGGGCAGTGGTGATTTAAAATGTAGGAGTTTCAACTTTAGAAAACACCATTTACACTCATGAGACCCTTCTATAAAGAACTGATTACAATCATGTTAGATGGCTGGCATCTCTCAGGTGGTATATATCTCACTCAGTTATGTTTCAAAGCAATGATGTTGCGGGGGACAGAACAGAGAGTGCTTATTAATGCCCCTCTGAGCGGTATCATCTAGCATGCTGTTTAAAGTGGTATTTAGACTACAGTACAGGGATACAGGGCTCTGCTTGTAATGTCAGATGGAGCATCAACATTTGTTTCCTCTCTGAATATCGCTTGCATTGCATGATATTGCAAGGGAGGTTGCCATGCTCTGGTTTCTGCAAATAGCCTGTGTGTCTCAGTCTGTTGTATAACTGGATGAGTTGGGTCTACAATGCCGTTGAGGGTGAAGTCAGGGCTGGGCCCACTGCGTGTACATTACTCCTATGGTCTTGAGAAAGCGCTGTAGAGAAGGGATGTTGGGATGGGACAGGATTGTGTTGCTAAGAGGCAATGGAGATCAAAGCCAGCTCCAGGCTTTGAGCTTCATAGGGAGTCTGTCTCCTGGAAACATCAACAGGATTTCTGGAGCTGGAGTAACCAGTGTACTGTCCCTGCAAGGCAGAAGTGTCACCAGCAGAGAGAGACAGTTAAATATGTATGCATTACAAGCCCCTTCTTGCCCTCAGTTGTCACGCAATATCGCTGGGAATTGGAGAAAATTTAGACAAAGGTTTGAGTTGTATTTAGCAGCTATAGGAGCAGCAGAGAAAACTGAAAGTTAAATCATCTGTTTTCCTTCATGTGGTAGGGGAAAAAGTGCTTGAGGTGTAAAACACCTTGACATTTGCTCCAGGCCAACACATGAAGTTAAGTGAGGTACATAAATAAATGTGATGAATATTGTGTGCTAAAATGAAATGAGGCTTTTGAAAGGCGTACATTTTTAATGTGCATGCAAAAAACAGATGAAAGCATGGAGCACTATATCACAGAGCTAAAAAGGCTCAGCAAGACCTTTGTTTTTGGGGATGTAACAGGTTCTCTGATCTGGGATAGACTCATTTGTGGCGTTATAGACAATGGATTAAGAGAGAAGCTGCTACATGAAGGGGACCTGTCCCTAGAAGAAACTATACAGATTTGTAGAGCAGCTGAAACTGTGAAGGCTCAGGCCAAAGAGCAGAATGCAGCTGAGGGGGTTGTCCATGCAATACATAGTAAAGACAAACAGAAAAGGCCACTTCAAATGGAGGTCACCTCAGCTACCACGGCTGCTACTAAGGGGCAGATGGAGTACAGGCAAGCATGCAGCCGACGTGCAATGCAGCAGGGCTCTAAACGGTGTGATGCATTCGGAAAACTGTTTTAATTGTGGAGGAATACTCATTTTGCCAAATGTTGCGAAGTACAAGCCCATAACGTCTGGGTGCATATAGCTGAAGATACTCCAGAGGGAGGCTATTATATAGATACAGTAGAATCAAGGAGAGCTACTGAGAAGGACTGGATCCTGGCACTGGAATTGCATGGGACAATGATACCATTTAAACTGGATACAGGGGCTCAGGTGAACATTTTACTGGAGCAAGATTATAAAAGGCTGAAAATTAAACCAAAACTGAGGCCAACAAAAGTAACCATAACTGCCTACTCAGGAGCAAAGATACTGGTCAAGGGAAAGTCCCTTGCTTGCATCACACATAAAAATGTGGTGCACAATCTTGCATTTATTGTAGTACCTAAGGAGGTGACACCCATTTTGGGCCTAACAGCTTGTGAAAAGCTCAATTTGGTTAAACGGGTGCTTGCATTACAACACTCTGGCTTGGGTTATGAGGACCTTATCTTGGACTATCAAGATTTATTTCAAGGCCTTGGTTGCTTACCAGGGGAACATACAATTCAGATAAAGAAACAGGTCCCTCCAGTTATATACCCATGCAGAAACGTTCCTTTTGTCCTCCGTGATAAACTAAAGGCAGAGCTAAAAAGGATGGAGGAAGCCCAGGTAATAAAGAAAATTGAGGAGCCAACAAAGTGGGTTAACTCCCTAGTTATTCGTGGAGAAGAATAATGGACATCTGTGGATATGCTTGGGATCCAAAGGATCTCAATAAGGCCATAAAGGGAGAACATTTTAAGTTGCCCACCAGAGAAAAGATTATGGCTCAGTTTGCAAATGCATAGTTCTTCAGTAAATTGGATGTTTCTTCGGGATTCTGGCAGCTGAAGTTAACAGAGGAAAGGTCGAAATTATGCACATTCAATACTCCATTTGGAAGGTATCGGTTTCTGCGTTTATCTTTCGGTATGGCTTCAGAGGTGCATCACAAAACTATACATATGATTTATGAGCATAGTCCATGTGTAGATACTGTGTCCGCCTGGCCTCCAACATCCGGTCACGTGCGGCCTTGGCCCAAATGGCCGGTGGTGTTTGCCCTACCGTTTCCTGCAGGCCGTTGAGAAGATGTTTGCTCCTGGAGCGGTCTCTGCCAATCTCTCCTGCCATGACTTTGAATATTCTATCAGTGTCGGGGGGGCTGACCACTCGGGGTCCCTCAGTGGCGAAAAGTCTGTCGGGGGTCTTCTACGGGGCTCCACCTCCCCTACACCCCGACCTCACGCCAAGCCTCGGCAGATCACTGCAGTTTTCCTGGCCGTGCTCCTGACACTGTTATGCCTCTGGTTACATCCACCTCTCCCCTCTGGAGTATTAGCTCCCAGAGGGTGACATGCTTGGATAATGCCAGCTTGCCTGTGATGTCTAACTTGGGTCGTGAGGCTGGCTCCCTTTCCCCAGGGCTCGAAGCCTGACCTGGGTCCCAAGCAACAATAGAGTTCAAAAGAGCTCTGCTGCCATTATCCTGCCTGTGTCACCTGGTGCTGCCCCTCAAGCCCTCCAAAAGGGGGAAACACAAAGAACATACAAAAAAAACACTATTATGTTTCGAGGGACCCGTGCGGTCCCTTCCTAGGTCCTTCTGCCAGGGTACCGCTCACCTGCCTCTCTAACAATTTGTCAGGGAGCTACACCCTATGTGTGGCTGGGGTAGCCCATGGTCTCTTGCCCGGGTTGCCTCCCCCATTACCCAGCCTTCTGTGGATTGTGTCCACACTCCTCATCTCTCCCCTCAATAGCGTTCCTCTTTGGGTGCCTCACAGCACTTCTGCGGATGCCTGCCCACTTCTCACATGCAGTGTCAGTACTCTGCCTCTTGTGGCCTTGCTTCACAGCCCCTTGTGCTGTCCCTGCCTGCTGCTTCCTGGAGGGAGTGTCTCTTCTGCCTCCCTGGTGCCCTCGACGGTCCCACCTATTATAGCATAGAGAGCCATGTCCAGCTCTCCGGCCCCTCCATCGATGCTGCTGGCATCAGAGGCTTCTTCTGGCTCCTCGTTCCCTCCTCCGCTGTTACCGGCATCAGGGTCCTCTTTGGGCTCCTTGTTCCCTCTGCCACTGTTACCGGCATCAGGATCTGCTTCTGGCTCCTCGCTCCACCTGGAGAGTCATCCTGCACGAGGGCAGGGAACTTCTGCAGGTTTTCTCACCCAGAAGGGCTTCCGGGAGGCACCAAGTGTTGATGTCTTCACCAGCCCCGGTTTCTCTTTCCCTCCACCTTCACTGGTGGTCCGCTTTAATCCCGCCAGCCAGTGATTGCTGATGACGTGACCGGTCAGCTTCAGCTGTATGAAGGTGTGGCTCATGATCCGCGCGGGTCTCTTCCCTTGTTCCTGCTGCACTGCGGGTCCTGCTGCAGGTAAGTGTTTCCCTTTTTTATTTTTTGTTTTTGTTTTCTTTTCCTCGGGGGGCTCCTGTCCCCAGGGGTCCCCATTTGTAATTTGGGGTCCTCTCTCCTGCTCTCCCATGGGACAGATACCTCTATGGATGATATCATCATCTGCGGCTCCACCAAGGAAGAGCATGATCATCAGCTCCGGGAGATGTTGGAAGCACCTAGGGCTTCAAATTTGAAACTCAATAGACAGAAATGTGTTTTTGGAGCTACAGAATTGACATTTGTGGGAGACATTATTTCTAGAAAAGGGGTGAAACCAGACAAGAAAAAAATTCCGGCTATTGAACTGATTCGGCTATTGAAATGATAATTTCTGATTGGCCAAAGGACAGGAGTGCCTGTGACTTGAGTGTACGGGACTACTGGAATTGCCAACATGAACTTTCAGTCATCGAAGGAGTTATTTTCCAGGGCAGTAAAGTCGTAATACCACGCACCTTCCAAAGAGAAATGCTACAGAAGATCCAGGAGGGGCACTTGGGTACTGAGAAATGCAAGCAGTGAGCAAGAAAGGTGATGTATTGGCCAAGGATCAATCAGGACATTGCTAAAACAGTTGAAAACTGTTCCACCTGCTTGAAATTCAGACCCTGTCAGCAGGCAGAACCACTAAAGCCACACAGGGCCTATGAGAAGGTGGCACTGACCTCTTTATGTGGGACTCCAGGATGTATTTAATAGTTACTGATTATTGCTCTTTGTCTCTGGAAGTCTGTACACTGCAATGACTGTCTCTTGGAGGCACAAGCATGAATTCTGGAGTCCAAATCCAGGTAGTTTTTGCATTTGAGTCTGAAAAGGTAAATAAGTGAAAAGTGCACAGGGATGTGTGTATGAGAGAGAAATAGATGCAAGGAGAGCTATCTTTTATAAACATTACCAAATGGCTCTTTATGTAGTTCCTATCCTTGAATTTGTCCCCTTCATTCTCTCCTCTTTTTCAGTTAGTCACTTTAGAGCCTAATGCAAAGCCTTCAAAGCCCAGTGAAAGTCTTGTATTCACTGTGCTGGACTTACTGTCAGGACCTAACTACTCTTGAAATAACACAAGGAAATGCAGAACACTCTGAGTAATGTGTGAAGTATTATGGATTAATAACTAAATATATTTAACTCAAAACATAATTAAAAAAATAAAAAATAATATCATTATAATCCCTAAACCCCTAAAATATAGTTTTTCATCACACCGGTACTAGCTTCATGAGTCTCTTCCCCTTGGTACAGAGTACTACCAGTCAGAGGAGCTGAGCCTTTGGGATCATTGTGATGCATCTCAACAACCAGATGCTGATCAACCCACTACAGAGTGGCACACGGTGTTAATAGTAACTTGTTACAGCATCAAAGGGTGCTAGTTGCTTTAATATATGCAAAGTACATGTCTGATCCAAAAATGAGCTCAGAAAGGACCACAAACCAGTTTTAAGGTAACTGTTCCTTAGAGCTGCCTCACTTTATGCTGCAGTGCTGATTATCTGAGTTGAAAGTAAATGAGTACATGTCCTGACTCCTGGTTATTGCTTTTATGCCACAGTGGACTTCAGCTGTCTTTTTACAGTCATTTCAACAAGGGAGAAAATGTGCCCCTCTGTGTAGCACATGTACTCCGAAGGTGACTGCTAAGGAAGCACCTGCCGTGCTGGTCTGAAGAGTGCCGGGAGGTTTTTGCACTGGTTTGTATCACTGTGAGTGGGGTACCATACTTCTGCTGACAGTAATAATGTCCAGCATCTTCAGCTTCCACCCGGCTGATGGTGAGAATGAAATCTGTTCCAGACCCACTGCCGCTGAAGCGGGCCGGGACTCCCGGTTGCCGTGTAGAAGCAAAAGTGATGATGAGTTTAGGAGCTTGTCCAGGTTTCTGCTGGTACCAGGCTAGGAACTCCTTTCCTGCGGATGTGAGGCTGGAGCTGCATTTGCACTTGATGGTGGCGGTGTCTCCAGGGAACACGGCCAGGGACTCTGGAGTCTGGGTCATCACACGGTCTCCACTTGAACCTAAAGGGAAAAACAGAATATAGTTACACTGATCCATTGTACTGTACCCTTTTATAAAAAGCTCTGTGGGAATTTTCGCCTGACATTTTCAGCTTAAGGCAGGCCTGTCTTCATTCAGGGAATTTCTGAAAATCCACTGGAGTCAGTGGACTCCCATCCACCTCTGTGGGCTTGACATCAGGCCCAAATACCTGAAATAGGCTGTTTTTCTCTTTAGAGGAGGAACAGGCAGCCTGAAGTTTGTGGAGTCCTCTTGAGAATAGCAAGGATTTTGCAGGCAGAGACTCTGGGCCTTTAACTTCTTTCTGAGAGGGAACTTTACTGTCAATGAAGCCAGTTCCCTCTTGGTGTGCTCCTTACCGTGGATGCAGAGCAGTAACAGGCAGAGGAGTGGAGCCTGTGAAACCATCTTGGTACATCTGACTGGCCCACAGCTGCTCAGCAGGCTGTAACAAGTGATGCAGGAGGTTTTAAACCCACTCTAAGCAGCACAGGAGATGTCACTTGAGCGTGCAACATGCAAATTTGGGTTTGATATAAGAACCCCCCTCTGATGTAAATGTGCAGGGACCAGATGGCCGGGGTATCAGAGGACAAGTGCAACCAGGCAGGGCTTCCAGCTGCTCTTTCACTGTGCACTGCAATGGGCTTTGGGGCTATTAGTACTACTTGCTTCTCTGTAGTCATGCCCAGTTGGTGCAGTGAAGATCAGGACCCCATTATAGTAAATGCCAGTCAAACCCATAAGAGCATGTGGTCTTTGTTCTGCATTTTATGTTGAAATGGCATTTGCCAACTGTCAATGTGTTGAAGATAAGTAGATGTCAGGTTTGACTGGGAGCAGTGTTCCCAGGTCATCACCAGCGCCTGGATGCCAGTTGAGGTCAATGTGCTTTAGTCTCACAACTGCACTGGAAATATCCCTGTGATGCCATCGATAGTGGGACTTCCTTTGTTGGGGGCAGCAGGAGATGCTGTCTCTGACCTGAGAGCCATTTTTGCCTCTCTTGGGGATCAGCTGAGGCCCTGTTTAATAGATGATGTTTTTTTGGAAATGTAACTGTGAATCTCCCAACAATTCTTGCTTTTTTCCTGAGCATGGGGTAATGGTTTCTGAACTTTGCAGTAAGGGGTTAGACCCCAAAGTCCATATTTAGGTACCTAAAGTAGTTACCTTGATTTTGAAAGCATTGAACTGCAGGTGAAAATTCAGCTCTGTGCTTCCATATGTGGAGTTGGGTGGCCATTGCTCAGAAAGGGACCTTGTTGGAGTATGATTTTACATTCAACCTCCTTGTCCATGTGCCCACAAAAAAAAGTTGGAAAGCTCAAGCTGGCTGTGATAGATTGCTATTCCTTGAATGGAGAGATTTACGCCCTTTAGCTCAAGCTTCACAAGGCAGGGACCTGTGGGCCAGGCATCAAGTGGAGAAGAAGAGGACATGTTATAATATACTGCCTGTGTCCCAGACTTAGGCAGCAGGTTATTGAAGCCTGCAGTTGCACGTTGAGCGTGTCTGTTCATGTGGGATTCTGGGGAAGGTCCTTCCTACTTCCGGTATCAAAAGAAAAATACCTAACATAAAAAAATAAAGAAGGAGGAGATCTTTTTTCCCCCTCTTCCTCTACAACTTCCCCGTTTTTCTTGCTAATGACAGCATCCACATCTCTTCCTTTGTTTGGGGCCATTCCACCTTCTTCACCTCCATGGTGAGTCCAGATCCTGCTGTTTTTCCCCTTATGGCAGACTGGGAACGTGCCCTTCCCGTCCAGATGGGCATAATACGTGAAAGTCTTCATGCCTGTAATGCGCTTTCCTGTTGGACTTCCCCAAGCCTCATGTCAAGGCAAAAAACAGCCACCAGAACCACCTTTCTCACTCATCAACACTAAAATAAAACCTCCCCTTCATACCCTCTGTGTGTTAAATTCAAGCTTCTCATCTTGGTCTTGAAAGACCTGTTCAGATTTACTTTGCTTTGGACTGTATCTCCCGCTGAAGCCCTCTACGTCCTTTTCTCTCCCAAGTTATAGCACCTTGATTTCTTTTTCCCCTTCCAACTTCTATCTCGGTAGTTTTATCCATGTAGTCCCCTGTAATGGAGTGATCTCCTATCATCTCAGTTTCCTTAGTGGTCCCTCTGTGCTCATTTAAACCTGCCCAAAAATCTTACCACCTCCGTGCTGCCAACAGACTTTACATAGCAGTCCTGGAGGACTCTTCCCCCATTCTGCATCATTTTGTGTGCCGTGATGGTGCCAGATCTGCTGTCATGTGTGTCTGTTTGGTCCCCGCAAAAGGGCAGTCAGATCCTTTACAAACCCTCTGAGCTACTTTGCAAGTTCTCCGTAATGATGCAAACTAAAATCATCAGTTATGTTAACTTCTAAGGTACCTTCCTACACTGTTCTCAGAAGCCCGAGAGTGCCCCTGCTTTTGCTTCTTCCTCTCCCTCACAGACCCCATGGGCTTACTCTTTCTTCCCTGTATGGAGGAAGTTTGGATGTATCCCCAGTGCCGCCTATTGGCAGATTTCTATAGATTTACCTCAATGGGTGACAAGAGCATCAAACCTTTTTGCATTGCTGCATCTGCAGCTTCTGGATGCCCTATTCTTCAGGACCTCCCGATGTCCCCCCATATAGCAGTGGTGCCAGGAAAGCACCGTGCTGGCCATGTCTGGTCACACTCTGAAATGCACACATGGTGTTTTGTGTACAGTGAGGAAAACGTGGTGCTTGCTGTATAGGAAGAACATCAATTAATCTCCAATAGATGTACACCTAGTTTAGATGAAGGGAAATCCTGTACTTGGAAACAAATGCCTCTACCTCTGGCTTGTTCTTACTGTGCTTCTGTAAGAGGTATCCGTGGCTCATGTAGCAATTTCTTATTGTTACATTTACTTCGGATGACACCTAGAAGTTCAGATGGTTGCATTTGTAGGGGAAGTGCTGCCGTCTGTTGGCCATTAATTGGAAGCTCATTTTCCGTGGTTCCATCACCTACTGCATTCTGTCTAGGGCTGAAAATCCCCATGAGATTCCCGCTGCTCAAACTTTTCTTTTGCCACAAATAAGAATAAAATGTCAGCCTGTGGAAGTTGTTCCAGACTAAAATATACATTATAGGTTTTAGAACATCAGAAACATTTCAAAAAGAAACATTTCCTAAGTTCAAAACAATATATTATGGTCATAACATAGTTGAAGTAAAAATAGCCCATTTTAATTTTCAATCCTTTAAACATCCATTCATCTTTTTATCAAAATCTACAGCTTAAATTTTAACCAAATGGCTTTGATGGAAAACATGTGAATAGAAACCTTGTTAACCCAGTCTAGCTATAGTTTGGCATGGACAGCTAAAATGTTTGGGACATATACATAGATATTTTAACTTATACATAAGGTGGTATGAGGTGATTTAAAATGTTTGAATTTAAACATTTGAAACTACCATTTACACCCGTGAAACCACTCTACAAAGAATTGGTTGCAATCATGTCAGGTGGCTGGCTTCTCTCAGGTTGTATATATCTCAATTATGTTTCAAAGCACTGTCACATCCTGTGATTGGGGAGGAATAGGGCAGAGAGTGGGTATGAATGCCCTTCTGAGCTATATCATTTAACACTCCTCTAAAACGTTATTTGGACTACGGTAGAGGGATGCAGGGCTCTGCTTCTGATGGAGCATCAACATTTGTCTTCTCTCTGAATGTCGCTGATACTGTACAAGTAATCAGAACCCCTAGGGAGGTGATATCTTTTATTAGACAAACTAGATCCAAAAACATTCCTTTACTTGCAAGCTTCTGGGTACATGTGCCCTTCCCCCTGCACATGGGAGTGCAAAGATTGTAAAATTTCTCCCAGGTGGAAATGAAAATTCATATTTAACAGGAGAGCTGAAAGGTGGTGCCCAAAGACTTGCAAATAAAGGAATTATTTGCAACTATCTAGTTGATCTAATAAAAGATATCACCTCCCCAAGACTTCTGATTACTTTTGCTTGCAGACCAACACGGCTACAACCTGCATCACTGACAGTGTAAGAGAGGTTGCCATTCTCTGGTTTCTGCAGGTAGCTTGTGTATCTCGGTCTGTTGTAGAACTGGGTGAGTCGGTCTACAATGCAGTCGAGGGTGAAGTCGGGACTGAGCCCACTGGGTGTACATTACTCTTATGGTCTTGGGAAAGCACTGTAGAGGAGGGATGTTGGGATGGGACAGGATTGTGTTGCCAAGAGGCAAAGGAGATCAAAGCCAGCTCCAGGCTTTGAGCTTCATAGAGATTCAGTCTCCTGGAAACATCAATAGAGTTTGTGGAGCTGGAGTAACCAGTGTCCCCGGCGTAGTCTTGTTGCTCCCAAGTGACATCTCACTAACTCCTGAGTGACACAGCTATGCCAGCCACAGTCTGCAGTGAAGACCTGGTGTTAGCAGTTATTTGGGTACATCCCAAATATAGCCGAGCTGTGTGGCACCAATTAGCCGAATGCTGAGGCCCCGAGGAAACCCCTGCCCCATAGCAGGGTAGCGGTTGCACTGCTAAAGTGACAGTCCAGGAAGCAGCTGTGCCAGTGAAGAGAAAGGCCCAGGCAGGTTTTTGTACTGGGTTGTATCACTGTGTGGGGGTGTCTTTGTACTGCTGGCAGTAATAAACTCCCTCATCATCTGCTTCCACCTCACTGATGATGAGGGAGAAGCCGTGCTCAGTCTCTTGGCCACTGAACCTGTCTGCGACTCCCATTTCCCGGGTCTCAGCGTCATAGATGAGGAGCCTGGGAGGCTGCCCAGGTTTCTGGTGGTACCAGGCTAAGAGCTCATAGTGCGTCATCCCCAGCTCTGAGAAATGAAGGCTGGAACTGGTCTGGCAGTGGATAGAGACTCTGGGTCCTGGAGCACCCGCAGAGCTCATAGTGCGTCATCCCCAGCTCTGAGAAATGAAGGCTGGAACTGGTCTGGCAGTGGATAGAGACTCTGGCTCCTGGAGACACCGACAGGGCTTGTGGAGTCTGAATCAGGGAAATGGACCCCTTGGAGGCTGGAAATGTAAAAACTGGGAAGTAACACAGTGCACCCATCCACCCCGCTGTCCCAATTACAGCTCAGCTCTACGTGCTCCTGCCCCCATTTCCTGCTTCAACTTGAGGAAGGGCGGCTTTTCCCCTTGAATGTAAGTCTAGAAAATGACCTTGAACTGCTTTTCCCCTTATGAAATCTATGAAGAGACTCCAGCAATCAAGGGAGAGACCCAAAGGGTTTCATACCTTTAAATGGCTCAAATCAAAAACCACACTGACAATAATTCCCCTGGGTGGTTGTATTGCATTTACAAAAATATTGCCGGTATGGGCCAATCCCACAGGCAAGCTGTGTTTGATATTTGTGGTTATTTTGGAGGAGAGAAAAGCAGAGTTGTAGTCGGAGCAAGTGATACAGATCAGAGCAACCCGTTAATAAATCCAACAATACAATAATAACATTTGAGTGCAATCCCTGGGGGGCATCCTAACCAAGTTCTGGGAGGGGGTTTCTTGGCTGAAACGCTGTAAGTCAGGGGGCAGTGTCTCTTCCCTTCAACCCAATCCTTATTTGCCTCCTTTGGGTTTTATGCACAGCCCACTAAAATCAACAGAATAACTTCCATTCAATCTAGTGGCGTTTGGCTCCTGGTCATTGGTTTTAAATAAGTTTTGCTTCTCTTGTTTTGTACCTGCAGTGTGAGAAATGCACTCATTCTTTGAGCGTGGCTTAGCAGCTGATGCACCCCATTCCTAGGTCTTTTCCTTTCCCTGCAATGGCTGATTTTGGTGTAATGAAACCAATTCCCCCTTGGTTTGCTCCTTACCCTGGATCCAGAGGACTAGCAGCAGCCAGGTGAGGGGAGCCGGAGACGACATCACGATATGTCTGATGGGCTCGATGCTGAGAACAAAGTGCCAGGAGTGGCAGGGAACACTTATATCTGCCCTGAGGAGTAGGAGGGTGTTCATGGGTCATCAAACAGGCAAATTGGGGTCAGGGATAACACTCTTGGCCCTTGTGAGACTCCGAAGTGGGCCGTTTCCTCAGCCTGGGGGGTAGGGCAGATGCCACTCAGTGATTTATCTGGGTAAAAAGTGTCTTGCTGTGATTCCTCCGTGTTGGGAGACCCCACTAAGAAATCGCTCCATTTATAGTTACACTTTGCTTCCTGTTAGTCACTCAGCTATGTATCTACCTGGCTGTAATTCTGTAAAGCCCATGGTACTCATGAGTTCTTGTGAGACTGGCATGTGGGAATGTGTCGAGGGCCTTATTATGCCTCGTAAACTCCCCTCAATCACCTAACGAGTTCATGTGGAAAAAACGGGAAATCCAAGTGGTCTTTTCAGGAGTTGTTTCTGTCAACTCTGTGTTGGTTTCTGGTGAATATTCCTCATACACCTATTTCCTAATGGAAGGTTTTTGTCATTTATTCCAGTGTCTTCCCAAGGTAAGCCTGATGAGTCTCTAACTCCCTGGGACATCCTTTTTAAAAGGATGTCTTTTTAAAAGGATGTCTGTAAACACCCTTTGCCTGAAAATTCAACTGCTCTCCATGAGTTTCTGGACACTAGGGGTGCTTGCACACATGACAGGAGATTAGTCCTCAGGGTTTTATTTTATGGACCCTAAATTGAAATTGTGGGTTTTTAATTTTTCTGCCAACTTACAGCGAAGCGCCTGATTTGTTTATATTATTTTTATTTTTATTTTTCTCAGAGCTGAAGCCCGCCCATGGCTGGGGGTGAGCTGCGAGTGGGCTGAGCAGCCCCTGAGCTGCAGGGGACCCCGGTCATTCTCTCTGCAGTGGCAGTGCCCCCCAGGGCTGCCCGGGTGGGCTGCTAGCAGGCCAGCTCAGAGGTAGCACCTGGCCTGATCCAAGTCTTCCCTGACCCTGACTACTTGCAGTAGTAAAGGACGCACTGCAGAGTAGGAGTTTTGAAATGATGGGAGCCCAAGAAGGGTGGCTGTTTCTTAAGGAAACGATCCTTCGGGCACAAAGCAAGACGATCCCCGAGCGAGGCAAAAGGGGGAAAGGGGCCAGGAGGCTTCCCTGGCTGACCAGAGAAATCCAGGGCAGCCTAAGGGCCAAAAGGGGAGCACATAAAAAGTGGAAACAGGGAGAGATCACCAAAGACGAATATACCTCCTCTGCTCGTGCTTGTAGGGAGGCAGTTAGACGGGGCAAAGCTACCATGGAGCTGAGGATGGCATCCCAAGTAAAGGACAACAAGAAATTGTTTTTTAGATATATAGGGAGTAAAAGGAAGGCCCAGGGAGGAATAGGACCCCTGCTAAATGGGCAGAAACAATTGGTGACAGACAGGAGGGACAAGGCTGAACTCCTCAACGAGTTCTTTGCCTCAGTGTCCCTAAGTGAGGGGCACGACAAGTCTCTCACTGGGGTTGTAGAGAGGCAGCAGCAAGGCGCCAGACTGCCATGCGTAGACCCTGAGATGGTGCAGAGTCACTTGGAAGAACTGGATGCCTTTAAG